>NC_057731.1:30231612-30295726 GCF_004010195.1 Chiloscyllium plagiosum | reverse complement strand
CGAAGAACATGGCGTAATTTTTCAGCTCCTGGGAAATACTGAACAAAGAAGGGTACCCTGTCGGTTGCAGCACGTGTCTGTCTCCTGAGGAGGTCATTACGGTTCCTTGCTGTGGCATGTCAGAACTGGCGGTCGATGAGTTGGGCATCGTACCCCGTTCTTGTGAGGACATCCCTGAGTACTTCCAGGTGTCTGTCACGTTCCTCCTCATCTGAGCAGATCCGGTGTACGCGTAGGGCTTGTCCATAGGGGATGGCTGCTTTAATGTTTTGGGTGGAAGCTGGAGAAGTGTAGCATTGTGAGGTTGTCTGTGGGTTTGCGGTGGAGTGTAGCATTGTGAGGTTGTCTGTGGGTTTGCGGTGGAGTGTGGTGCTGAGGTGTTTTTAACTTTGTACACCCCAGAGTAACACTGCCATCTCCAAATCATGACTACTATCGACACCACTAACTACCGGCTTAAAGTGGAGAGGATCTCCAAAAAGATTGCACATATCGACACAGACATGAAGTTTCTACAGGAATGCAGGCAAGCAGGAAAGATCCCAAAAGGATTATGGATCACGAACCCACTTAAGTCGACCTACAACACAGACTACGCAGAGAAACTTTGCCACCGCACCCCTCGTAAGCTCCTCAATCATCTCATACACAAACTCTACAGCAGGCAACACAACCTTGAAATTCGGATGGAGTCCACACTCTCAGCCTGCACGCAGGATACAGCAGTACAATTATGCTACACTGCCAAACAGACAAGGCGATAAAACTACACCACGTACATGCACGCCAAGAACAAAAAACTGGAGAAACTTGGCATTCTCACCAGTAATAGCAAAGCCCACCCTGGAACCACAGTAGACAACATTATCACTGCGGGGAAGTCTTATCGGACCACACCCTTCGACTGGAAGAGTTTGAAGTTCTGAGTAGGGGTCTCAACTTCTGCCCCACTGCCAAAATGGACCCGTTGGTTCTGGCAGCAGACACGGAGGAGTTCATCAGATGAATGAGACACCGGGAATTCTTTCAAGGTGCCAGCAGTGATCCCAATGAGCCCACTGATGAACTGGAACAGTCATCACAGGGGTCTGTAGAGGAGCAAAGAAGGTGTCAACTTGGACCCCACCGGAGGGCCATTGCCCTGGGCTTGACACGTATGTTCAACCCGTCAGGAAATATATAAATGCCAGATTCATCAGCCGTACCCACAAGGTAGAGGAAAACATCACCCGTTCACAACGCAATGCCATCCAGGCTCTCAAAACCAATCACAACCTTGTCATCAGGGTAACAAGGGAGAGAATAGGGCCCCTCAAAGATCAGCAAGGTGGCCTTTTTGTGGAGCCACAGAAAATGGGGGAGATACTAAATGAATATTTTGCATCTGTATTTACTGTGGAAAAGGATATGGAAGATATAGACTGTAGGGAAATAGATGTTGACATCTTTCAAAATGTCCAGATTACAGAGGAGGAAGTGCTAGATGTCTTGGAACGGTTAAAGGTGGATAAATCCCCAGGACCTGATAGGGTGTATCCGAGAACTCTGTGGGAAGCTAGAGAAGTGATTGCTGGGCCTCTTGCTGAGATATTTGAATCACCGATAGTCACAGGTGAAGTGCCGGAAGACTGGAGGTTGGCAAACGTGGTGCCACTGTTTAAGAAGGGCGGTAAAGACAAGTCAGGGAACTATAAACCGGTGAGCCTGACCTCGGTGGTGGGCAAGTTGTTGGAGGGAATCCTGAGGGACAGGACATACATGTATTTGGAAAGGCAAGGACTGATTATGGATAGTCAACATGGCTTTGTGCGTGGGAAATCATGTCTCACACACTTGATTGAGTTTTTTGAAGAAGTAACAAAGAAGATTGATGAGGGCAGAGCAGTAGATGTGATGATCTATATGGACTTCAGTAAGGCGTTCGACAAGTTTCCCCATGGGAGACTGATTAGCAAGGTTAGATCTCATGGAATACAGGGAGAACTAGCCATTTGGATACAGAACTGGCTCAAAGGTAGAAGACAGAGGGTGGTAGTGGAGGGTTGTTTTTCTGACTGGAGGCCTGTGACCAATGGAGTGCCACAAGGATCAGTTCTGGGCCCTCTACTATTTGTCATTTATATAAATGATTTGGATGCGAGCATAAGAGGTGCAGTTAGTAAGTTTGCAGATGACACCATTGGAGGTGTAGTGGACAGCGAAGATTACAACAGGATTTGAACCAGATGTGCTAATGGGCTGAGAAGTGGCAGATGGAGTTTAATTCAGATAAATGCGAGGTGCTGCATTTTGGGAAAGCAAATCTTAGCAGGACTTATACACTTAATGGTAAGATCCTAGGGAGTGTTGCTGAACAAAGAGACCTTGGAGTGCAGGTTCATAGCTCCTTGAAAGTGGAGTCGCAGGTAGATAGGATAGTGAAGAAGGCATTTGGTATGTTTTCCTTTATTGGTCAGAGTATTGAGTACAGGAGTTGGGAGGTCATGTTGCAGCTGCACAGGACATTGCTTAGGCCATTGTTGGAATATTGCATGCAATTCTGGTCTCCGTCCTATCGGAAAGATGTTGTGAAACTTGAAAGGGTTCAGAAAAGATTTACAAGGATGTTGTCAGGGTTGGACGATCTGAACTACCGGGAGAGGCTGAACAGGCTGGGGCTGTTTTCCCTGGAGCGTCGGAGGCTGAGAGGTGACCTTATAGAGGTTTACAAAATTATGAGGGGCATGGATAGGATAAATAGATGAAGTCTTTTCCCTGGGGTCGGGGAGTCCAGAACTAGAGGGCATAGGTTTAGGGTGAGTGGGGAAAGATATAAAAGAGACCTACGGGGCAACCTTTTCACACAGAGGGTGATACTTCTATGGAATGAGCTACCAGAGGATGTGTGCAGGCTGGTACAATTGCAACATTTAAGCGGCATTTGGTTGGGTATATGAATAGGAAGCGTTTGGAGGGATATGGGCTGGGCGCTGGCAAGTGGGACTAGATTGGGTTGGGATATCTGGTCGGCATGGATGGGTTGGACCGAAGGGTCTGTTTCCATGCTGTACATCTCTATGACTCTAAACCAACAGATAAAGGAGGAGCCATTGTCATTCAGAGTAGAACAGATTACTGCAAGGAAGTATACCGACAACTGAACAACCAGGAACACTACAGGCAACTACCAGCTGATCTGACCAAAGAACGCACCCGTGAATTAAACACACTGATCAGAACTTTGGATCCAGTCCTTCAGAGTTCCCTACACACCCTCATCCCACGTACTTCTTGTGTAGGCAACTTCTACTGCCTTCCAAGGTAGACAAAGCCAACACACCAAGACGTCCCATCGTTCGGGCAGTGGGACCCGATGTGAGAATCTCTCCGGCTATGTGGAAGGCATCTTGAACCCTATTGTACAAGGGATCTCCAGCTTCTGTCGTGACACTACAGATTTCTTACAGAAACTCAGCACCCACGGACCAGTCGAACCGGGACCATTCCTCGTCACAAGGGACATTTCCGCACTCTACACCAGTATCCCCCACAATGATGGCATCGCGACAACAGCCTCAGTACTCAATACCAACAACTGCCACTCTCCAAACACCGTCCTGCAACTCATCCGCTTTATCCTTGATCACAACGTCTTCACCTCTGAGAACCAGTTCTTCATCCAGACACATGGAACAGCCATATGGACCAAATTTGCACCCCTATATGCCAACATTTTTATGCACAGGTTCGAACAAGACTTCTTCTCTATGCAGGATCTCCAACCAACATTATACACCAGGTACAATGACAACATTTTCTTCCTCTGGACCCATGGCGAGGAGTCACTGATAAAACTACATAGTGACATCAACAAGTTTCATCCCACCATCAAACTCACCATGGACTACTCTCGACTATCTGTCTCATTCTTGGACACATGCATCTCCATCAAGGATGTACACCTCAGCACCACACTCTACCGCAAACCCACAGACAACCTCACAATGCTATTCTTCTCCAGCTTCCACCCAAAACATACTAAAACAGCCATCCCCTATGGACAAGCCCTACGCGCACACCGGATCTGCTCAGATGAGGAGGAATATGACAGACACCTGGAAGTACTCAGGGATGCCCTCATAAGAACGGGGTACGATGCCCAACTCATCGACCGCTAGTTCGAACATGCCACAGCAAGGAACCATAATGACCTCCTCAGGAGACAGACATGTGCTGCAACCGACAGGGTACCCTTCGTTGTTCAGTATTTCCCAGGAGCTGAAAAACTACACCATGTTCTTCGTGACCTGCAACACATTATCAATGAGGATGAGCACCTCACCAAGACCTTCCCCACACCTCCACTACTTGCCTTTAAACAACCGCCAAACCTCAAACAGATTGTTGTTCGTAGCAAGCTCTCAGGACAACTCCATACAACCCTGTCACGGTAGGCGCTGCAAAACGTGTCACAGTGTGGACATAGATACCACGATTACACGTGGGGACACCTCCCACCTTGTACATGGCAGGTACTAATGTGACTCAGCCAACGTTGTCTACCTTATACGTTGCAGGCAAGGATGTCCGGAGTCATGGTACATTGGGGAAACTGAGCAAAGGCTATGACAATGGATGAATGGGCACCGCACAACAATCAACAGACAGGAGTGTCCCCTCCCAGTTGGGGAACACTTCAGTGGTCCAGGACATTCGACCTCGGACCTTCGGGTGACCGTCCTCCAAGGTGGACTTCAGGACAGGCAACAGCAAAAGGTGGCCAAGCAGAGGCTGATAGCTAAATTCAGTACCCATAGGGAGGGCCTCAACCGGGACAATGGGTTCATATCACATTACAGGTGACCACCATTGCACTATACACACACACAGATACTCCTACACACACACACACTCCTATACACACCGACATACATATATACAGATACGCACACAGACACCCACACACACCCTTACAGACACACACACTCCCACACTCACACATGCACACACATCCAGTATTCATGCTGTCTGAGGGTTGTTAATCATAACTCATAGCCAGAACTTGGAAGTAACCTTCGCTGTTGATGATATTCTGCACTACAGTTTTACCAAGAAGGCAACTGAGGTAATCAACTCCTCAATCCTTCAGAATTACCAACTTTTGCCAACGATGGGTATTGAGAAATTTATGTTAACAATCTACTGTGAAAGTAACTGCTTCATTGATGACACTTGGGTGTCACCTCCTCCCCTGTCCCAATGTGGAAATTTGTTTAGATGTTGTCATTTGAGCTTTCTGTAAACGTGCTGGAAATAAATAGAGCATTATATCAATCAGTCTTATCAGTTGCCCAGAATGTACAAAATCTAGCGACGATATTGAAAAAATATTTATCACTATATAAATGCATTCATTTTGGTCTCTACAAATAATGTGAACTCGCTATAACCTTTTGATTTATTTTTAACATATGTATATACCAACAAATGCCTAAGTGGTCTATAAAAATTCCATGAATCATTAACTGAGCATCTCCTACTTTCCCTTACACTGATATTATTTTGAAGCTGAAATAATTTGTATGGGATTTAAATCATGTTTCACCCTGCCAAAATGTACCTGAATAAAGAATAAATATGTGACTATCCTGAAGATTATCTTGAAAGGGGTGGAATCTTTGGCAACATTCAGGTCCAGCTGATGATATTTGAGTGACACATTACTTTTGGGGATACACAGATATAAAATTGCACAGAATATATGAATCCATCTGCAACACTAGGTCAATATTGATAACTTGGGCCTGTGGTAATTGCAAAGTAGATGTAACTTGCACAGCAAGGCCTCTCTAGAGACAAAGGAACAACATATGTTGGCAAGCACACATATTGATGTTAGTAAACTCTGAAGAGGGCTTTTTGTGTTTTGTTGGAATACACAATATGGCAGCCATGGTGTGTTGAAACTGAAGTAATAAAACAATGCATATATTAATATTACAAGTTACAGAACATTGCATCACCATTCAAACAGCCTTCACAGGCTAATAAGACATAATTGTAGCTTCACTGTATTGCTGCAGTAGACTCTGTTAAGTATTTCAATAATTGGAGTTGATGGTAAAGACTGATTCTTCAAAGGATTTTTTCCACTTATTATAGTTCCAAATAAGAATACCAACTCATAGTGAACAAATTCTTAACCTGCCCACTTGACAATCCTTTTCCCACAATTCAATAAAGACATTAATCCATTTAAACAATACTAACACAGTGAATAGAGGAATGTTGTATTTAACGTTAATCTGCTGGATCTGTTAACAGTACTTCTGGGCTACAATAAGACAACATACCTTGGATCATGGAGTATATAAGTTGAGCTAGTACATAAGATGATTCCATTGCTTCAATGAAAAATGCATGATTAAACCTATGCTCAGCATAAAAGACAACTCCAATTTTCAACTAATAAATGCATGTTTAGGGCTACACTTCTATTAGGAGTGAGATCTTTATGGTCTCATTATAGCCAAAGTGACTCATGATAAACTAAGTCACAGCATCAGATGCTGAAGATTTGATAAATTTGAGAGTCTTTAAAATTTGATTGTGGCTTAATAAATATGTGGAATTGCTTAATTAGATAAAATGTTACATATTTATTTAATTTGAATTATGGCTGTTATATTTTGATCCACAGTACAAAATAATGACCACCTACATCAATACCCACTCTCCTTTGTAAACTTTCTTTCAATACTTAATCACAGGAATATGGACATCCACAGGCTAGGCTTACATTTATTGCTGGCCTAGCTTGCTCTTGAGAAAATAGTAGTGAGCTGCCTTTTTGAGGTGCTGCAGTCCATGGGAGGACTGGTAGGTATACTCATCCAGTTAAGAGGAGGGTATTCCATCATACCGCTGACTTGTGTCCTGTAATGGTGAACTGGCTTTGGAGAGTCAGAAAGGCAAAAGTGAGGACTGCAGATGCTGGAAATCAGAGTCTAGATTAGAGTGGTGCTAGAAAAGCACAGCAGTCAGGCAGCATCCGAGGAGCAGGAAAATCGACGTTTTGGACAAAAGCCCTTCATCAGGAATGGAGGCAGGGAGTCTCCAGGGTGGAGAGGGAAATGAGGAAACTGGTGAATTCTACATTGATGCCCTGGGGTTGAAGTGTTTTGAGGCGGAAGATGAGGCGTTCTTCCTCCAGGCGTCGGGTGGTGAGAGAACGGCGGTGGAGGAGGCCCAGGACCTGCATGTCCTCAGCAGAGTGGGAGGGGGAGTTGAAATGTTGGGCCACAGGGCGGTGGGGTTGATTGGTGCGGGTATCCTGGAGATGTTCCCTAAAGTGCTCTGCGAGGAGGAGTCCGGTCTCCCCAATGTAGAGGAGACCACATCGGGAGCAACGGATACAATCATTGACATTGGTGGATGCGCAGGTGAAACTTTGATGGATGAGGACGGCTACTTTGGGGCCGGCTGGGTGGGTTGTTGGGGGGCGTAGACCTGACCAGGTAGTCACGGAGGGAACGGTCTTTGCAGAAAGTGGAAAGGGGTGGGGAGGGAAATATATCTCTGGTGGTGGGGTGCGTTTGGAGGTGGTGGAAATGTCCTGCTCCTCAAATGCTTCCTGACCTGCTGTGCTTTTCCAGCTCCACTCTAATCTAGAATTTGGAGAGTCAGAAGCCGAGTCACCATATTTCCTAGCCTCTGACTTGCACTTACAAGGTTGGTCTGGTTGAGTTTCTGTTCATTAGTAGTACCCAGAAAGTTAACAGTGGGGGATTCAGTAATGATGGTGCCATTGAATGTCAAGGGGAGATGATGCCATGACTGTGATAGGAAGAATGTACTGGTAATTAACACAGTTACTCCACCAGTTGCATCATTAATATAAACAATTTGATTCCGTCACCAAAATGGCCAATTAATCCACATTTGTATGATGATTCAAAATTAGAGATTTTCTCCAGCTTCTTTAATTAACTTGAAATAAATAATTTATTATAATACAAATCCACTTTAAAAGACAAGTGGAAAACACTGGTCACATTCAAACATTCATCTGGAATTAGAATTATACCCTATATTCCTAAAACAAACAGCTTCATCCAACACAAAAGAAAACAAGACTAAGCAGAGATGATGCTTTAAAACAAAAGGAGAAATAAAAAAAAACTTAAGGGCTTGACAGGAAGGGATAGAATTTGAAGAATCCTCACAGTCCACTAGATCTGGTGTTGAAAAAATTGACAGCTATAGAGTGATGGAAGATCTTCAGTTTGGATTGAAATCAAGCTGGACCCAATTATTTTAAAGTGATCACAATTCAGGTTTTAAGTGTTGAAAAGGTCATGAGAAATATTAATACTTAGAAATAATCAGATTTTTCAAACACTTTTCCTGATAGATGAAGAGAGATGTGCAATGTTTGGGGAATCTTCCTTATGACTACTTAGGTCTGTAAAAACAACCATCAGCACAGATGCCCCATCGTCTTTTCAAAGGTAGATTTCTAGCAATTGACCACTGTTAACCTCACCTCTTATCTCCATATAAGTTTAGCTTGTCATTTTCTCCAAAGTTATTTGAATTTCTGTAAATCACCACACACATTAAACTATTGACCTCATTTTCCAAGAAACTACATAGTAAATACACATTTCGATCTAGAAAGTATTAAAAAATTCCATATCTTAAACATTCTGTGATTATCAGTGAACATTCCCACTTCAGACCTTAGGATGGAAGGAAGGACATTTATCAACTTATTATTTCAATTGATAAAGTAGCTGAAGATTGTTGGGCCTAGACACCACACTGAGGAACACTACAGTGATGTCCTGGGACTGAGACGATTGGCCTTCAAATTTTGCAACTGTCTTTGTGCTATGTATGACTCCAACCATTGATGGATATTCTGCCTGATTTCCTTTGACTTCAGTTTTGCTGATGCTCCTTTAAGCCATACTCGGTTAAGTGCTGCCTCAAGATCTAGGGCAGTTAGTCTCACTTTACCCTTATCTCTGGAGTTCGCTCTTTTGTCTATGTTTATATTAAAATTGTAGTGACGTCAGGAACTGAGTGACCCTGGTAGAACCAGACTAAGCATCAGTGAACAGATCAAGTGCTGCTTGATTGTACTTTTGATGAAAATTTCCATCAGTTTGTGGATAACCAGGAGAAGGCTGATGGGGCAGTAATTAATTAAGTCTGAGCTGCTTTTTGTTGTCAGAACTTATATTGGCAATTTTCTATGTTGCTGGTAGAGGCCAAAGCTGTAGCTGTACTGGCACTGCTTGGCTACAATGTTGTCAAGCTCCATAGGCTTTGCAGCATGCTGTGCCTTCAATTATTTCTTCATCATGTTATGAATTGTTCATGTTTAATTGTTCTTGTTTTGAGATTCTTGATGGATTGTGGAAAAATTGATTTGTTTCAAGTTTTGTGGAAGTTGTGGTTTCTTTAATTATTCTGGTTGATAGATCTTCCTAATAAAAACTTCATATCCATAAGATACTTAAATTAGCCATCTCTGTAACTTAAAAATCTACTTTTCTTTTATGTTGTAGGACTAGAATGATAATGCCTTGGTCACAACAATATCACACGAAGTGAACCAAATTAGTTGAAGATTGGAACAATAACGGTGGACCTATAAATGAGAACAAGATAAATCTTCCACTTATCACCATTGGTGAAAGATAATTGCAAGTGCTTCAGTCATGTCTTTTGCACAGACGTATTGGACATCTCCATGACTGACGATGCAGATATTTGTATGGACCCCTCCTCCTGTTTGTGGTTTAATTGGCCATCACCATTCATAGATGAGTATGACAGAACTGTCCTGTATAAGGTAGCTGGTATCTGGAAGAGTTAAGTGAAATCATGTGAGCGTCTTCACCCAGCAAGATATAAAGGATTGTTTCTGGCAGTAGCTAAGGACTCACCAGTGTTATACTTGACAGTTCTGTATTTGTTACCAGTGCTCTGAGAGACTGTTTCAGTAGCAGAAATGTAAACTTACTCATAAATTGAATCTGATACCTCACAAGAGAGCAATATTTTCACAAACGTAATGTAACTAATTATTAACTAATAAGTTATAAACCTAGTTGGTTTCATCAAGATTGAGCCTATTTTCTGTGAAAGACTTCTTGTGTGGGCATCCTTTCCCATATAGTATCAGTAGCTCAGCCTAATAGCAGCAAGGAGAATTTGTGAGTCTACGAAAAATATCCTGGATGGTGCAGATAGCTGATAACAACAATGTAGGAACCTACAGAGCTTTGAACTGATCTATTGATTGTGGTTATGCTAAACTCTGTCTACGACATGCTGCTTAGCCAGTCTGGCATGTAAGTAGTCTTGTATTATAGCTTGAGCAGGTTGACATCTCATTTTTAGGTATGCCTGGTGCTCCTAACATGTTCTCCTGCACTTTACATTGAGCCAAGGTTATCCCCCAGTTTAATGGTAATGGTAGAATTAGGGAATAAAAATAATCTTGAGTGGGGGTAATGAAATTACATATTGTGGTTGAATGTAACTCTGCTGTTTGTGATGACCCACAGCATCCCATAAATGTCCAGTTTTAAGTTGCTAGATCGGTTCATTTAGCCACACAACACAAAGGAGAATAAATTCCGTATGAAGATGGGACTTGGTCTCTATTAGGACTGTGAGATGGTCATTCCTCCTGATATGGCAATTGCCAGCTGCATCTACAACAGGAAGACTGGTGAAAACAAGATCAAGTAGATTTTTCCCTCTTGTTGCTCCTCTCATCACCTGCTGCAGACCTAGTTCAGCAAGTATATATTTTATGACTTGACCAGCTTGGTGTGTAGTGGTGCTACCAAAGCCACTTTTGTTGATGGACATTGAACTCTCTGCACTCAGAGTACATTCTGTGTCTTTGACCTCTTCAGTGCTTCCTCCAATGGCTGTTCAACACAGAGAAGTACTCATTCATCAGGTGGGAATCAGAAGGAAATTTCCTTGATCATAGTTGAACTGATGCCTGAGATGTTTTAAAATCTACAGTCATTGTTGAGGACTCCTAGGGAAACTCCTTCCCAACTCTGCTATCACAACTGTGCCATCACCACTGGTGAGTCTGTCCCGCTAATAGGACATCGGCTGTATTGGATATGCAGGATTGGAGTTACTGATGTCAAGGACATAGTAAGGTATGATTCAGCATGTATGATGATGTTAGGGTCGTTCTTGTTAGTCTGTAGGACAGTGTCAACAATGCTCTATGGGCTGTTGTCATTTTTGGTACCTAGGTAAATGCTCGATGTTCTGTCACTTTCGCTTTCTTTCTTTAGGCTTTGTAACTGTTTTGTTGCATGTTTCAGAAAACATTTAAAAGTCATTGCTCTTTATCTGCAGTCACATATAGACAAAATCAGGTAAGGACAGCAGATCTCCTTCCCGAAATAACATTAATGAACCAGATAGGTTTTTAAGACAATCGACAATGGATTCATGGTCAGCATTAAAGGAGCTTTCAATTCCAGACTTATTGAATGAATTTAAATTCTACCAACTGTTTGATGCATGCCACCTGAATAATCCCAGCTGGCTGAAGTGGACATTTTATTGCAAAGTATAGTTAGTGCAATACATTTAAATGCAAACTTTGTTCACTGACAGCAGTATTTTCTTTCGATATTTAACACACTTTTTAATTCTTTAACCTTGAATTACTGTCTCTAAATTTCTGATTCCTTAGCAAGATGTTCTATTTAGCCAGTGCTACGTGAAAGGTTTTAGTTGTATCAATGACAATGATGAAAATAATTAAAAAGTTACTGTTAACATTTCTTTCTATTGAAGTCTTATTCATAAAATCTATTATGATTTTTCATAATTCATGACTCAATTATTAGATTTGAAAGGATGACATATCTTTTGAGAAGAACATAGATTTGCACCCTTAATTTTATAGCACTATCTGTGCGATCAGGGAATGTGGTGAGATAATTTTTTCAAAGAAGAGAAGGTAGAAGCTAAGTCTTCTTGCTCTGCTTTTGAAAATCTTCTTTGACGATTTGTGGCAGGTTGCTGTCTCCTTTCCCAGAATTTTTTTGGGAGTAGGGAAGGTTGAAGGAATACTGGAGGAAAAGTTTGGTGGTCAGCTCACTTTCCCTCACCCAGTTCAGCAAGTCAAGGCATGACATGATTATGAGGCATTGAGATCTGACTGGACAGGCCCTGATTTGTGCTGAGAAAATCGCTCTTAAATAGACATTAACAGAGTTCAATTGGCTTTGGCGTGGCTTAGCTGTTGTGTGTTGCTCTTGATCACTATCCAAAATCTCCTACAAATTGTATGTGGCAAACATGAGCTAAGAGCAGAATTGGGCTCAGCTATGGTGGCTCAACCAATGGTCACACAACCCATTAACAAAAGGCTGCCACACCAGCAACTGACCACCACCATGGAAAAATAAACCCAGTGTCATTCACTGCGTTTGGGAGAAGAACAGCAGGGGGGCAATGCTGGAAGAAATATAATCATTAAAATAATCGGTTGACCGATATTCTCATTTGCAGTATATTGAAGCTATCAAAGTTACAGTTTAAAGTTTCTGCAGACACATTTGAAGATATGAATAGCTAAGAGCTGACAGAATCTTTCAGTGACCATTTTAAAGAGGGTTTCCTGGATCTTAAGAAGGATTGAGAGTCAAGTGCTTAACCACTGAAATTACCAGGCTGCCTGCCCTTTAAATGTTGTTGTGTTCTTTTCAATTTCTTGCAGAAGAAAAATCAATATTTCATTACTTCAAAATTTCATTGCTATTAGTACAGTCTGCCAGCTCAATGACGTATCTGCAACATAAGGCACAACATACACCAAACATGCATATAAACTGGATGAAGGGAATATGACTTTTATCTCCAGAGGACTGAACTAGGTACCAGAACTGTGAGAAAAATATAGTATTCACTGGACAGATGCAGCACATTAACACATTTTAAATAGATCATTTGTTAGAATGAAATACGAAACATCCAATGATATAAATATCAATTGCTATGTGAATAAAGAAAGACCTTGGATGTACTTGAGTTCATTAAATAGGTTTTACAGTTTGATTTTTATTTCATATTGATTCAATAAAGATGTTTGTGTCTTTGTTCCTGCCTAAATTTGTAATTTTCAGTGAAAATGCTGAGCATGTGAAGCAGGTTATATTCATCCTTCTGCTCCCAGTTTTATCAATCTGAATCTATCATTTACATGAATTTAACATTTGTCTACGTTTTCTTATCTCTTGAATGAGACTACATATGTATTCCTTTTCCTTGGGTTCTTTTATTTACTTTCCCCAAAACTGATTAATTCACTTGATTCTAATATTTAATAATGTGACTATATCAATTTCAAAGGAAGATTCAACAGCAGTTCATGTTTGTTTTCTGTATTTGATAAGATTTAGGTATTACAATACCCTTTACTTCTCTATTTTATTCATTTTTGAGCCAGTCAATTTTTGTATTATATTTTCCTGCTTTCATCTCATCTTCAATAAATTGTCTAGTGGTTTCTGTTGATAGTATTTACAGATTACATTCCATGTTGTAACTCTAATGCATTGTTTTGGGCTTTTTTAGTGAGAGGTAATGGTGATGTTCAAGAAGAAACATCAAAAGAGCATGTGAGAGGTGGGAAAGAATTACCCAGTGTAGATTCCTTTCCCCTTTCAAATTCACCAGTGATCATTGTAATAGCAAAAATACATCCAATGTGGTACACTGAACAAAGACGTCAATTGGTATTTTCAAACATGATATTACCAAAATTATCTTGCTGTTAGTCACTTTCAAGTCAATGGATATTTAAAATTCAAAGCAACTGAAAATTACTTCAAACAATGTAACCAAGCAGACTAACAACTTCCATGTTTTACAGTTGTGCTGCTGATGATCAGGTTTATTCATTTTCTATGGGCGGCACGGTGGCACAGTGGTTAGCACTCCTGCCTCACAGCGCTAGAGACCCGGGTTCAATTCCTGCCTCAGGTGACTGACTGTGTGGAGTTTGCACGTTCTCCCGTGTCTGCGTGGGTTTCCTCCGGGTGCTCCGGTTTCCTCCCACAGTCCAAAAGGTGTGCAGGTAAGGTGAATTGGCCATGCTAAATTGCCCGTAGTGTTAGGTAAGGGGTAAATGTAGGGGTATGGGTGGGTTGCGCTTCGGCGGGGCGGTGTGGACTTGTTGGGCTGAAGGGCCTGTTTCCACACTGTAAGTAATGTAAAAAAAAAAAATTTACAGGTGTCCTATGTGTCCAGCTCTAATCTCATGGGTAAAATGGAAGTTTCAAACACTTCATCTACATCTGATTAAACACAGGGAGGAAACTAGTTGGGTCTTTGAAAGGCACAACTAGGATGCAATATTAAACAAATATTAACCTCAACAATTCTTGTATTATTGTCTTGGAAAGCGAACATTCATGTTCTGCAGAATGTGGAGGAAATTTTAAGGAAAATAGTGATCTCAGATATTGAACTGATGGAACAGGTTAAAAACACTGACACTGAATAAGATCTTGAGGTCAGATGGCCCACACACATCAGCATATTAGAAAATATGCCAAAGAAAATTGGCATTTTGTGATAGGAATATGTAGGGAATCATTACAACTAGGATTTTCTTCTATGCATTATAAAGAAGAAAATTGATGAAGTTTTAAAAAGGACAAAGTAGTGTCCTGGAAGTTAAAGGCTGACCTTTTAGGGACAAAGCATTAGGGATTATCCTTCAGGTTGCTTCTCATCATCCAAAAATATGCCAGGTTCCGTGCGCACACAGAAGGCATTCAATTCTTCCTCACCGTTACTTCTTCAACCCCTTCACTGTTTGCTCACATAATGCTCATCAAACAATGAGCTGTTGTCTTTAGTCCACAAGACTATTTCTATTCCCTAACCACCAACTGTATTTCTTGCCCTGGCAACTACCTTTGGTTGAACTAGACCATTTGCAACCTTAGTGACATATTTGTGCTTGAGGTGATGTGTCATCACAAAAACTGCCTATTTTTATATCAGTGGTATCTCCTGACACTTCTGTCTACCTCAGCAGACCTTATTGCTCTTAAGCCTATAACCACCTTCCACTCTCTATAAACTTAAACTCATTCAAAACTTCATTGTGCGTGTTCTAACTTCTATGAAATCTATTGAACTCCCTTGTTGAGCAACATCGTGATTTTAAAATTCTCTTCTCTGCTTTCAGTGGGTTTTTTTGTTTCATGGGATGTGGACATTGTTGACAAGGTCATTAATCGTAAATCCCAAGTGCTCTTGAACTGCATGGTTTGCCAGGTTATTTCAATGGGCAGTTAAGAGTCATATTGTTGTGGATCTGGATTCACAAACAAAGATTTCTTTCTTTAATGGACTCTAATGAATCAAATTTTTGTTTACTACAATTGATGACACCCTCATGGCCACCATTATTGAAGCTTTTTATTTTAGTGGTAGGATCTCAAATCATGCTCCCATGGTTCCCACTCCACAACGCACTGAGATATCTACGTTTCTCCAATCTTGGGTATCCTCATTTGTAATAACTTCATTATTCAGCTGCTCGAGCCCTAATCTCTGAAATACTCTTCTTAAATGTTCCCAAATTTCTACTGATCTTTTCTTTTTGACTGAGATTTTAGTCATCTGCTCTAATGTGGTTCAGCGATAAAGTTTGTCTGAGAAGCTTCTAGGGATATTTGATTACATTAAAGCTGGTAAATAAATATCAATTGCCATTGTTCAGAAAGGTATACTGAGACATTTAGAGAAATCATTGCACAAGTCAGCATGGCTTTCATGCAGAAAAGTCACTTGACTCACCTTTGAATAGATTCAGATAGATATTTAATGAAATTATTTATCTAAACTTTAATAAGGCATTTGGCACATAAGAAAGAAAAACATGAAGTAAGCCAACAGTTATTTAAGTGGATTAACAACTGTTTGCATTCAAAAAGACAGATTGTGGTTGTGCATGGAGCATTGGTGAATTGACAGGAAATCACTAATAGCAAGCATAAAGAGTTTATTCAGTCTTTTGGTATTTACTTTGTGTATTAGTGATTTGAAAGATAGGAACAAAATTATCAAAATCTGCTGATGACACCAAGATTGGGGATGTTGGAAGGGTCATATACAGTCAAGAGTAGATTGATCAGATGCTGAGATTGTCTATATAGATTTAAACGTTTAGCTGAGAATGCCAAATGATACTTAATGTCAATGTTCACAAAATGATGAAAGTGGGAAAAAAATATAAACACAAAATGGTGTTCATTTACAAGATATTGCACAGGCAAAGAAGTTGAGATTTTGGTGGTCAGATTGGTAAATAAGGCAAGTAGAATCTCAGGCTGTCTCTCGCAAGAAATGGAACATAATTGTTTCCATTTGGAGTCACAACTCTTAATTCACCAAGTGACAGGATAAAACATTATGCTGCCAGTCATAACTTTTGTGATGTCATCCTTTAAACACATATTGTATGCAGGAAAATGTGCATGTAACATTACGAATGACAGCTTGCATTGTACGGTACATGGTTTAAGTGTTGAGTGATCTAATAAGGAGTATAGTGGAGTGTGTGCTTATTCTGTGCCAGGAATGTGTTGGATGGTCTATTGATATTGGATCAGGATAGATGCTTGAAACAAGTTTTGGAACTGCTGCCTAGTGTTGTAGTCAGTTTTATTACCCAGCTAGCCAAACCAGTGAACCTTAAAGGGCGCTGCGCAAACAACCACGAGCAAAGGTCTGTTTAGTTACTAGGAACTAGGTGGAGCAAAAAGAAAAAGAAAAATTGGACAGATAAAAAATTGGGATGGTTACTGCCGATTTTGTATTACTGCCAAGGTCAAATTGTAGTTCCAACTATTTGAAAATGCTTCTATGCTGAGGATGGACAGAGATGGGCAAGATGATTAGTGAAGCAATTGGGTTTCTGGTATTAGTCCACAAATGATCAGAATTACAAAACTGATTTCACAACTCATTAACAATTTACTACTAGATAAACTGAGTGGGAACAGAATTATCTCCATTTTGGTTGAAGAACAGAACAATTATATTGGCTGGAATCTTTCCAGCTCCTGTGTGATGTGGGAAATGGCAAGTCAGTTGGTAAAGTAGTGCAAGAATGGAAACATGAGATTCCCAACGCCAAGAAAAAAATTGAATTATCCACTCAAAGTTTTAATGGTTAGAGTCTGCTAATAAGCAGTGAGAGGCTTATTTGCATGCACTAACACCATATTTTAATCTAATCTCACTTTATTTAGATGCAGTGTGCTATTTTCTTAGGTAGTGGGGAAACAAGATGGCAACAATTCATAACATGAACATCTGACTGGGTACCTGATGGTTGCAGCTCACCATCAGTTTCTCTGGATTTCCAGCTTGTCCAGAATTTCCAGCATTTCAGGGTACCCTCTATGGGCAATGACTATCTGCATTTTTTTTTATAGGTATTTTTATTGAAAAAAGGAAATTTTTCAAGATTTTTTTACAAAATTACAAAGTAATACAAACAAGTATAAACACCAATATAAAATTAAATAAATAAGAAAAAAAAAGGAATAAATAATAACCGAGACACAAAAATGAAAAACCCAACTAACTACTGATCTATCCTACAAACAACCAAAACATAAAATATGATATCAAACATTACTAGCAATAAACAACAGAATAATTAAATAACTAAGTAAATGCTCAAAATAGATTTACATCAAGTCATAATGAAACCTGTATTTATATGGGATTCCTCCTCCCCACATATTTGTGAGGAAGTCAAGGAGGATATATTCCATGATTAACCTGTGCCAGTTTGAAAGTCATGGAGGACCTTCAGCTGCCCAATTCACTCAGATATTTTTCCTTGCACAAAAGGAGAGAATAGAAATTAGTTTCCTCCCCTGCACGTCCAGGGAGGGAAAATCTGAAAAGCCCAAGAGTAGAGACACTGGATCCAATCTAATCCCTGTACCCAAGATCTCTGTCAAGGCATTCACTACACTGTCCCAATACCTGCGGATCTTATGGCATGTCCATAGACAATGCGTGAGAGTGCCAACTTCTATTTTGCATTTGGGACACATTGGGGATGCTCCTACCTTAAATTTTGCGAGTCGTTCAGGTGCTATATGAGCCATGTGGAGTATCTTTAATTGAATAGCTTGAGTTCTATTACAAACAGAGATCATTTTGGCAATTTCCCAGATGTCCTCCCACATTTCTGAAGGGATTTCTAACCCCAATTCTTGGTTCCATGTTTTAAATAATCGTTCCATGTCTTTTGATACCTCATTATATAATGAGTGATAAAGACTACTGACCGAGGGCAGCCCCATCGGCCATAGCACTCTCCTTTCCCTATCTGATTTGTAGGGATCGCCTATCAATGTGGTCTTCTTCTGTATATAATCTCATATTTGGAAATACCAAGAAAGGTCCCTGTTAGGCAGTCCAAACTTCTGGTGCAACTGCTCAAAAGACATCATAACCTCCCCATTGAACAGGTCCCCCAAGCAAGAGATACCTCTGGACCTCCAAATTTTAAATGTAGCGTCTGTTAGCCCTGGCTGAAATCCCGATGCTCCCACTATAGGAGTATAAGGGGAGGTTTTTTGCAGGTTACCTTCATCTTGTCGCATTATCCTCCAGGCTTTAATTGTATTTAATACAATAGGGTTTTTGCAATAGTCCATAATAGCTCTCATCTTATCCATAAATAAAAGATTGATGAGGGGACACCTTGCTTGGGAGGTCTCAATGTGTAACCAAATTGATTGTGGGTCAAAAGAGACCCAATCAGCTACATAAGATAATAAAGAGCTCAACTGATACCTCCTAAATAATAACTGAGATAAAAAAAAGAAAAACCAAACTAACTACTGATCTATCCTACAAACAACCAAAACATAAAATAGGATATCAAACATTACTAGTGATAAACAACAGAATAATTAAATAACTAAGTACATGCTCAAAATAGATTTACATCAAGCCATAATGAAACCCCTATTTATACAGGATTCCTCCTCCCAACATATTTGTGAGGAAGTCAAGGGGGATATATTCCATGATTAACCTGTGGAGAAAGTGAGGACTGCAGATGCTGGAGATCAGAGCTTAAAAATGTGTTGCTGGAAAAGCGCAGCAGGTCAGGCAGCATTAAAGGAACAGGAGAATCGACGTTTCAGGCATAAGCCCTTCTTCATGATTAACCTGTGCCAGTTTGAAAGACCTGGAGGGTCTTCAGTTGCCCAATTCACTCAGATATTTTTCCTTGCACAAAAGGAGAGAATGGAAATTAGTTTCCTCCCATGCACGTCCAGGGATGCTGCCTGACCTGCTGTGCTTTTCCAGCACCACTCTAATCTAGACTCTGATACCTCCTAAAGTCTGGAAAGTCCCGTCCTCCCCTTGCCTGTGGAAGCTGCAGCTTTTATAATTTGATAAGGGGTCATCTACAATTCCAGATAAAGGAACCAAGCCAGCCGTGGAGCTTACGCAACACCAGTCTTGACAATATCAGAGGGAGCATTCTCATAGGATATAGAAGACGAGGTAAAATATTCATTTTAATTACGGCTACTCTGATCTCCCCAGCGTTGAAGGCCCTGCCTTATTTTCTCTAACAGGTGCACAAAATTGGCTTTATACAGCTGACCAAATACTAGGGTGATAAAAATATCTAAGTATAGAAAACCTTCCAGTGACCACCAAAAGGGAAAGCAAGATCCGTCGGGTAAGTTGGATATACTGGCGAGACCACCCAACACATGGCCTCTGATTTCATAAAATTAATTTTGTAACCTGAGAACATACTGAATAGATTTACCACTTGAATTAGGCAGGGCATGGATATCAAAGGATCACTGAAGAAAAGGAGGACATCATCTGCATAGAGAGTAATTTTATGTTTACCTGAACCAACCCTTGGAGCTGCTATGTTAGGGTCAGTTCATATAGCTTCCGCTAGTGGTTCGATTACTAGCGTGAATAATAATGGTGAGAGAGGACATCCCTGACGACAGCCCCTACCAACACTGAAGCTATCAGAACCTAAACCATTGGTGATCACAGCTGCTTTGGGATCATTGTATAATACTGAGACCCATTTAGAAAATACGACACCAAACCTTTCCAGTGTGTAAAAAAAATGACCGTTGTACCCGATCAAATGCCTTCTCTGTGTCCAAGGAGACAACTAACCCCGGTATTCTTCCCTGTTGACAGACTTGTATCATGTTTAAGACCCTTCTAATAATATTAGTTGACCTGCGGCTCTTTATAAACCCCGTCTGGTCCTCTTTTATGATATATGGTAAGACCCTCTTCAATCTTAATGCTAACATTTTAGAAAGAGTTTTAAAATCCACATTTAGCAAGGATATTGGTCTATATGATGAGCAATCTTCTGGGGCTTTCCTTTTTTAAGAATGAGAGAGATATTTGCTTCTCTCAATGAAGGCGGGAGGCAGCCCTGACTGTGCGAGTAATTATACATATTTATAAGTGAGCCAGACAGTTCCCCTATAAATTCTTTATAAAACTCAACCTGGAATCCGTCTGGTCCAGGCGTTTTGTCACTCTGAAGCTGTCTAATTGCGTTGAGTACTTCCTGGGTTGTCAGGGAGGCATTCAAGATCGACACCTGCTCTGAGGTTAAGCCCGGAAAAGCCAAGTTTTTAAAGAAGGACTCCATCTTCTCAGTTCTATCCTCACAGTCCTGTGATTTATACAGTTCAAAATATAACTTTCTAAAGACTGTATTGATCTTTTTACGATCACAAGTCAGAGTACCAGCACTTTCTCTAATGGACATAATAGCTTAAGGAGACTTTTTTTTCCTAGCATCTAGGCATTCATGCTAGGTATCTGCCAGGCTTGTCACCATATTCATACAATCTTTGCTTTGCGACTAATATTTCCCTCTTTACTGTTTGGGTAAGTGCGGTAATCAAGGCTGCCTTAAGGGCTGTGATCCTTTGCAGCTTAGTAATAAGAGGGTCTATCAACGTACGCTGTCTCAGCTGCCTTCAAGT
Organism: Chiloscyllium plagiosum; assembly: GCF_004010195.1. Lineage (NCBI taxonomy): Eukaryota > Metazoa > Chordata > Chondrichthyes > Orectolobiformes > Hemiscylliidae > Chiloscyllium > Chiloscyllium plagiosum. The sequence continues at coordinate 30,274,646 of NC_057731.1, read as the reverse complement.
GAGCCTTGAGCAGGCACTGTTGTTCTCCCTTTTGTCTTTTCTGGGTCGCAGAATATGAGATGGCCAAACCTTGCGCATAAGCCTTAATGGTCTCCCACATCTTCGACGGGTTACTGGCCGTACCTGAATTAATTTCCAAAAAGGTTTTGAATTCCTGAGAAAAATATTTTGTAAATTTGCTATCCTTCAATAAGAAAGAATCCATACGCCAATGTCCGGGGCCTATCTCATCATCCCTCATCTTGACTTCCATATATGCGGCATGATCAGAAATAGCTATATTACCTATTTTGCAAGACAATATGGGATTGAAAAGGGTCGAGAGCGCAAAGAACATATCAATTCTAGTATGGCACTTGTGTGGGTTAGAGTAGAAAGTAAAGTCTCTACCCTGGGGATGAAGGCACCTCCACACATCTACTAGCCCTAGCTCCTTATTCAGATCTGCCAGTTGTCCAGATCTAAGAGATATACCCATAGTACTCTTAGGTATCCTATCTGTCTCTGGGTCCATAATACAGTTAAAATCTCCTCTTATAATTGTATGGCGGACCCCAAAAGCCATCAACTTAGAGAACACTTCCATTACAAATTTAAAAGGGTGCGCCGGGGTGGGGGAAATAAAGATTCAAAATTCCATATTCCTCTCCATATATTGATCAGCATCTACCGTCCAGACTCATCTTTTATCTGACTTAAGATTTGGAAAGGAAGATTCTTCCGAATGACAATGACTACTCCCCTACTTTTTGAACTGAAAGATGAGAAAAAAGCCTGATCAAATCCACCCTGTTGTATCTTTAAGTGCTCTTTGTCAAGTAGATGTGTCTCCTGTAAGTGAGCTATGTCAACCCTTTCTTTTTTGAGACCTGATAATATCTTTTTCCTTTTGATTGGTGAATTACTCCCCTTGACATTCCAGGTGCACCACCTAAGCTGAATGGCTAGCTATGATCGTCCAGGCAAGCCTGAGACCCCCCCACCCACCCCCAGGAGGAAGAACCTCACCCAAAATACTAGAATAAAGACCACAGAAAATTCACAAATGCAAAAATTCTTTAAAACATTTATATCAACACAATTAAAAACTGTTCCTAAATAAAAAGAAAACAACGCAAAACACATTTGAAAGGAGACTTTCCCCCTTGCTCCCAGAGGGTGTGACTACCTGTCAATAACCCCACCATAACCTCTCCTAACTAGGGCCCTGCCGTCGACCCAGGCGTTATAGCATGGAGTAGACAAATTTACGTATTCTATAAAACTAAAATTAAAAGTGAGTGACCCACCCCAACCCCCACACCAACACCCAGTGTGTTTAGAAAGCATAATACAAAATATAAATATATAAAACTACAATGTTACAATCCCAGCAAGTATTAGTTAACTAAGTAAAATGGCAAAAGAAGAAAACCTCGCTCGAAAGAGAGGTAGAACAAAACAACCCCTCCCCCCCGCACAAATTGAATAAGCCGCATAACCTGTAAAAAAAAACAAAGAGAGAGTAAAGAATAAGCCCCCCCCCCGGAAAGATAATGGAAAAGAGATGAAGAAGGAAAAAAAGGATAAACAAGGGGGGGTGTGGGGGGAAAAATAAAATCGTTATCCACACGGTTTAAGTCCCGCAGTCTATTTAAGAGAGTCCAAGAATTCTTTAGCTTTTACTGGTGATCCAAAGTTATATACGGATCCTTCGTGGCTGAATCGCAGCGTTGCCGGGTAACGCATGGAGTATTGAATATTTAGGTCTCTTAGACGCTTCTTCGCCGCATCGAATTCCCTCCTCTTGCGGACCACGGCTGGAGAGAAGTCCTGAAATAGCATTATGCTGGAACCCTCGTGCATCATGGCCTGGAGATCCTTCCCTTTGAGGAGGCTTTGAGGAGCATTTGTTTTTCTATATAATATTGGAGTCGGATAGAACTGGGCGGGGGTGCTGGTCTGACCCGGGCCTGCGTACAGTAACCTGGTGGGCCCACTCGACTCGCACCTGACCTGGTCCCGACTCCAACGTTAATATTTGTGGGAGCCATCGCTCCAGAAAGCCTACAAGCTGGCCTTCCTCTTCCTGTTCGGGAAGGCCCAGCAACCGAATATTTTTTGGACGGCCCCGATTGTCGAAGTCGCCAATGCGCTCCTCCAGGGTCCGGATTCGCTGCTCGAGAGCCTGGACTCAACCTACGGACAACTTGGCAGCAGTCTCCGAGGCCGCAGCCCGTTGCTCCGCCCCACCAACGTGCTGTTCAAGTTTTTCTTGACTCCCACCTGGACCTGGACTCCTCAATAAAGACGTCGATCTTCTCTTGAAGTTTGTTGATCCTGGAGATCAGGCTCACTTCTGCAGGTAAGTCCCCCGAAGCGGACATCTCTGCTCCTGCAGGAGGGAGAGGGGGAGGGATCCCTGCCTGTTGTGAACTGTGGGAATTTTTGCCCTTAGTCATTGTAAAAAAACACCAAACTGTCCAAGTTTGATGTAAAATGACTAACTATGCTGGGCAAAAGCTATCTTACATGATTTAAAGGGTGTGGTGAAGGCAGATGTCCCACTTTGCCTGAGTCTTAGGCAGAGCACTACAGACTCAGACTTGCTGGGTCACCGGCATCTTGAATCTCCCCATTAGCATTCTTTGGTCATGGAGAGTGGCATTAGATAAGCACAAGCCCTACCATATTATCATGGCATATCTCTGACTCATTTATAACAGTGAACCATTTTAATACTGAACTTTGGAGCTCCCCAACACCTTACATTGCAATGCAGTTGTCAGGCTACTTTCTGCATGAGGAGAGGACCCAACCTCCTGCATTGGACCGGGTGCATCTCACGACTCTTAGTTTGCTCTCCTAGCACTCATCCACTTTGTGCCTTCTTGGATGCTCACAGCATCTGTGCCTTGCCTTGCATTTTTTGCAATGACACCTCATTTAGACTTACAGCTTCACAGTACTACTATTTCATTTTACTTTTCACACAGGCATAAAGCCAGGCAGCTTGTCATGTTTGTCAGCAATGATTAGTCAAGGGGTTGGACATATTGCTGTACACCATTGTGCTATGTCAATGTCACACCTATAGCATGATCCAGCAGCTTACATGGCAATCACTCTGCATTTGGTACAACCAAATAATATGTCTCAGAGTTATGTTCAAGGAGGGAATAATCCTCAGCCCAGTCCAGGATTGGCAGTCTGGGGCTACTGGCATAGTCAGTCAGGTTAATTGTCTAATGTCAGTCCAAGAGCTTGGACACAGTCAGTTGGACACTTGGATCAGTAATGGCCAGGGATCCTGGATCTTCACAGGGTATGGATAGGCTATGGTTAGTCCTGTGGTCCAGAGCAACCAAAGTCCACGGGGAGATGGATAGATATCAGTCAGGGATTTTGTCACTCATCAAGTGCAAGCATGATGCTATCGCGGCATGGCACATTCATCGTGTGGGGAGCAGTGAAGAATAATGTGCTAGAGGTTGTGGGAATAAACCCTCCACGAAATTCTCCAAAATTGACACCTGGCTGATTTTTGGTAAAATTCACTCCATTGTGACCCAACCATAGGTATAATAGATTCCTCCCTTTCCAATAAAATAAATCCACAACATTGATGGTGAATAGTCCAATTTAATTTGCAAATCCAAGCAGTAAAGCCTTTTGCCATAGTGGTGTATTTTTTGTTAGATAAGTCCCTTATACTATCAATAATATCTGTTATGACCATATGTGGAGGGATGAATTAGCTCTTGTCTTATTAATCTCATCTCAGTCAATTGCAACAAACATTCTTATTGTTTTTTAGATATCAAACTTCAATTATACCAGTGTCTATCAAAATTAAAGAGCCAATTACAACATTTTCTTAAGTGGAAGAAAAAGGAATTTCACACAGTTTCTTTCCATGAACTTTAGTGAGCTTTCTCACACAATACTCTGCAGCTCATCACATTAGCCTCTTTGCATCTATGGCAGCCCACTCATACTACACATACTCAACTTTGGCTGATGTACTCACCGCTGCTCAGACCTTGAGGGATTCCACTCACCGATGCCACATTTAAATCCCACAATGCCTCAGATCAAGTGCTGCCAGCATGGAGCTACCCTTCACTGAGCACATAATGTGAAGGGAACAAAAAGGAAAACTGACCAATGACAAATAGGTGGAATTGGTGATTTTTTGGTGAACTGCAAACAGAACCTCACATTTGTAAATGTATTGGCCTTTTTGTATCATCACTTATCTAATCCACTGTCATTGTAACTGCAGCTACTAGAATTAAGCTTCATAGATTAACTATCCTTCATGCCATACCCTTTTCTTAATGCCCAGCATAGTTTATGATTGTTCAATATGGGAGCATCACATTCTGGAAAGCATTCAAACAGTTAGAAATATTCACTTTCAATCAATAGCAGCAACAGTGAAGAAAAAAATAAAAAAAGTTGCATTTGTTTCTGAGATCAACAAGACCTATTTTCTTTTCAAACAACAAATTTATAATAAACAAATGATCACTGCACTCAAATCAAATCAATATCAATTAAGTTCTGCCTGGCTTGTTGTGTGTACTTTCTCAAGCAGATTGTAAAAAAGAGATTGAAGGCTAGCCCAGTGCTGTCTTGAAACAGAGACAAAAGAATTGGGTGGGTTATTGGTGAGTGATAAAGGTAACAAAAACACCAGGCTCTGTACTGCAGGTAGGAAATGGCACTGGAAATTGTAAAGAATTTCTGGCAGGTGGCAGAATTGTCCCTGACTGACCTAAGTGAAATTTCAAAAGCCATGTTAGCTGGCTCAGGTAATAATCTAAAGATTATATCATTGTGCTTCTGTTTCTTAATTTATCCTTTTTCAAGTAAAACCTCCCACCTGCATCTCACTGAACTCTCACACTCATCAAAGTCCTTTGTACTTGTACTCAGGTGAAGCTATTTGTGCAAATACTTATAATATTAATTAACTGATGTTTTTACATGCCTTGATTGAACTTTCTGATTTACTGGCTCTTAGAGAAAAAGAAAGTGAAACACTTATTTTATATTAGCTCATGGGAAGTGGGCATAGCTAGTGGGAAGAGCAATTATCTATTCCTAGTTGCCCATGAGAAGGAGGTGGCAAGCTGCCTTCTTGAACAGCAATAGTTCATTTGATGTAGATAGATCCACAATGCCATTATAGAAGAGTTTGGATTTTGGTCCACCAACATTGAAGAAATTTTATTTTAATTCTAAGTCAAGGTGATGAATGGATTGGAGAGGAACTTGAGTGGTGAGGTTCCATGTGACTTCTGCTCTTGTCCTTCAAGATGGGAGTAGTTGTAGGTTTGGAAGGTGCTGTCTAAGGATTCTTAGTAAATTCTGCAGTGCAGCTCGTAGATGGTATACACACTGCTGTTACTGAGTGTCAATTGTGGATAGATTAAATCTTCAGCTGCTGCACGTTATACCTCACTTCTCTGATCTCACTCAGTTGCTACATTTCCTCTGCCTATATTTTTGTAACACACTCTGTGTGTGAATATTTTAGCAATCATCTTTTGAAAATCAAAGTGTGTATCTACTGCATTCCTTCCTTTACATTAATCAGTCATTTATTAAAACTAAATTGTCAGAACTGACTTGCCTTTAATATAGATGGAAATGTGTTGCTGGAAAAGCGCAGCAGGTCAGGCAGCATCTAGGGAACAGGAGAATCGACGTTTCGGGCATTAGCCGCCTTTAATATATCTGTGTTCGATTTCCTTGAAAACCTACCATCTCTGAATGTCCACTAATTTGATTTCAATTATGAGGATCTCAAAGCTTGCCCACAGCTGGTGTCAGACCAACAGGTGGACTATTATTGAGGAATGTTGAAATATTATGGTCAAGTTCATGACCATTTGTAAAACCTAATGAGAAAGATTAGATAGTTCTGATGTTCCTGAGGTTCGCTAGCCTCTCTTTAAATCTCCTCCTACTTATAAATGCTTCCATTCACATTATTTATATATTTTGTATTATTTTTTGGCTCCTCTAATCTCCATTGTTACCTACCCAATATGTCCCTAAATTCCTTGTAACTTTCTTTTTAATGCAGTTTGTCTCATATAGATCCATACAAGTCACTTGTGTATTCATATTCATGTCACATTCTACAAATATGATTAACTACGGTTCACCACTTTTGAGTTATCATCAGATCATCTCCTGTCTACTGCTGTCATATGCTTTACATTTGTACCAATATTAGGGATACTTTAATTCTAATTTAAATGGTTTTGATGAAGAAACAATCAATAATGATAAGTAAATTATTTTTCCTTCAAGTTATTTCCACCAATCCTCTGCCCTGACTTTATTTCCCTCAACTGAATCACATTCATGCAAATTATGCCTTCCTCCTGCAGTTACCACAAGCAGACTTCCACAGACTACGGTCACTATGTCGGTCAAAACAGACACAGGTTTGATTTTAAAAATGTCTAGGTGCTCTCACAGTCCCCCAATACAAATATATTTTGAGACTGAAGCAAGTACTCTGCATGAAGCTTAGTGATTTTTAATATTTTGAATTGGATTCATTTTGGATTCCTATAACACTTAGAAGTCTAACATGTTTTTCTCCATCGCCTCAAGTACTATATTCCAAGAGCTTTTAATTCCCTTTAGGAGTATACAAAAAAAGTAAACATTTATTAGTAAAAGGCAGACCAGCCTTAGGGGTCTGTCAATGCAGCCTAAAATATAAAACTGTTTTGTTGGATATATACGTATTTTTTAGTTCTCTGCTTTTGGTATCATAAATATATAACATTTTTGATTTATGACTGAGAAAACTCCAGACCTTATCAGCATTGATTTTTTAAAAATTTGATTGTCAGCAAGAGAAATATAAATAAACAGATGGTTATAAATACTACAAAACTTTAAATAATTCAAGAAAATCATAAAGACACAGTGGCTCAATGGCTAGCACTACTGTGCCACAGTGTCAGGAACTCGGGTTTGATTCCACCCTCAGGTGACAGTCTGTGTGGAGTTTGCACATTCTCCCCATGTCCTTGTGGGTTTCCTCTGGGTGTTCTGATTTCCCTCCAGAGTCCAAAGATGTGCAGGCTATGCTAAATTGCCCATAGTGTCCAGGGATATACAGGTGGATTAATACCTGGAAATGCGGGTTTACAGGGATTGGGTGCGATGCTCTTTGCAGTGTTGGCGTGGACATGATGAGCCAAATTGCCTGCTTCCACACTGTAGAGATTCTATGGTTGTGTGAAGATTGATTTCCCAGTTTTAAAGGAACCAAAAGCAGCAAGCCTTTGTGCTTACTATCGCTTCTCATGGAACCGTTGAAGTCTACTCTAGAGAGAGAGGCATTACTCAATCTGCAGACGTATGGATCGTAAGTGCAATTAAGCTACTATATTATACTCATGTCAATTTCTGAGGAGAATAGAAGGGAGCAAAAAAATGATTCTGGTTATTGGACATTTCCCGAGCAATGAAGAAAAGTTAAGGAACTGATGCATGTTTCTTTGATAAAGAAGACTTTGAATGGGCTCATGAAAGCTTTCAAGATTATAAAGACAATTTGCAACACTGATCTAGAATAATTCTTCACTATGATGAAGTCTTCAAGTAACAGAAGAAGTAAACATATTAATTTAGGAGATAATACTTTGTCCATAAGCTGATAACAGACTTGCTGAATCAGAAAGGAGAACCATTGACGTAGACAGAAAAATAGGTTTTGACATAACTGGATGTGTTTCTGAAGAAAGAATGAATTGATCCTTACGACACGAAGATTGTAGGGGCAACTGATCGAAGTAAAAATAAGCCTGCTCATCACCAGCAGTGCATAAAACCCTTACTTTAAACTGTATCTTCCACAGAGCATGTTTATTCTGCTGTGGTAATAGTCTGCAAAATATGTTCCTGTTCTTCATAACGTATCTGGAATACTATACATCGTAGATTGGCTGTGCTTCATTTCTATGGTGGCTCATAAACTGTAACATTCCACTGTATTAGGTTTAAATGAACAGCATAGATTTTCAATCCTAAATCATCCAGCCCATTTTGTAAAAAAAATGTTAAAGGTGTACTTGCACCGAGCTTGGGAGCCTGATGAAATGCAATCTAGAGCAAAACAAAAGTGGCAGAACCAGGTGTGAGAGGCCCAGGATATCCTCGGACCACCTCCTGCATTGCCAATGAAACTTTGCTGAAAGATCAGAGAGCCTGCATGCATAAGTGAGTTTTCTGCTCCACTTTCCAAAATATTACAACGGTGGAATAAGAAAGGATCTGAGGAAATTTCAAGAAACTTCTACAAGTTTAATCATGGAACATCATTGAAGGTTCAGAATAGAAGCTGGTCAAAATAGAGTGACTTGAGTTGGCTGAAGTGCAAAACCAAGTACGATTCTGTGGGAAAAGATGTGAGAAGTTTAAAATTTTCCAATGCTCACTTTAATTCTTTAAGAAAGGCAATTGGATACTGAAAGGTATTTATCCTTTCCAAGGATTTATGAAACAAGTTGCAATAGAGAAGGGACGAGGTGTTTCTTCAAAGTTTAACATAGAAGTGGCACTATGAGTCATTTGAAGTTTCTCCTGGGGAATATTAGAGGGGGATCCCTGAAGGAAAGACTCACTATAAACATGCACCAAAGTTATAACATGCTTCAGTCAGGCTAAATTAGTGAATAGTGGGAATTCTAGTTCTCAGTGGGAGGAAGATCCGTCCTCTGTCTTTTCCAAACAATTAAAAAATCTTGGCAGTGTCATACCCCTACAGTGGATGATGCCAGTAACTCAACCAATTCCAGGGTGAAGTCTGCAATGGATCCCTGGTCCCAGGTAAGTGAGGGCCATTGGGCAACAAGGGTTTGGTGGCCTTAGGAAGTGACTGAGCAAGGGGAGGTGGCTATTAAATTCTATGCGTGGAAAAGAGAAAGAGGGTTAATATAGAGTCATAAAGTCATAGACATGTACAGCATGGAAACAGACCCTTCGGTCCAACACGTCCATGCCAACCAGATATCCCAACCCAATCTAGTCCCACCTGCCAGCACCCGGCTCATATCCCTCCAACCCCTTCCCATTCATATACCTATCCAAATGCCTCTTAAATGGTGAAATTGTACCAGCCTCCACCACTTCCTCTGGCAGCTCATTCCATACACGTACCACTCTCTGTGTGAAAAAGTTGCCCCGTAGGTCTCTTTTATATCTTTCCTCTCTCACCCTAAACCTATGCGCTCTCGTTCTGGACTCCCCGACCCCAAGGGAAAGACTTTGCCTATTTACCCTATCCATGCCCCTCATAATTTTGTAAACCTCTATAAGGTCACCCCTCAGTCTCCAACGGCCCAGGGAAAACAGCCTCCAGTCTGAAAATCAACCCTCCACCATCACCCTCTGTCTTCTACCTTTGAACCAGTTCTGTATCCAAATGGCTAGTTCTCCCTGTATTCCGTGAGATCTAACCTTGCTAATCAGTCTCCCATGGGGTACCTTGTCGAACGCCTTACTGAAGTCCATATAGATCACATCTACTGCTCTGGCGTCATCAATCCTCTTTGTTACTTCCTCAAAAAACTCAATCAAGTTTGTGAGACATGATTTCCCACACACAAAGCCATGTTGACTATCCCTAATCAGTCCTTGCCTTTCCAAATACATGTACATCCTGTCCATCAGGATTCCCTCCAACAACTTGCTCACCAAGTTCCCTGGCTTGTCCTTACCACCCTTCTTAAACAGTGGCACCACGTTAGCCAGCCTCTAGTCTTCTGGCACCTCACCTGTGAGTATCGATGATACAAATATCTCAGCAAAAGATATTTTCTCTAGCTTCCCACAGAGTTTGAGGGTACACCTGATCAGGTTGTGGGGATTTATCCACCTTTACCTGTTTCAAGACATCCAGTACTTTCTCCTCTGTAATATGGACATTTTGCAAGATGTCACCATCTATGTCACAGTCTATATCTTCCATGTCCTTTTCCACAGTAAATCCTGATGCGAAATACTCATTTAGTATCTCCCCCATTTTCTGTGGCTCCATACAAAGGCCGCCTTGCTGATCTTTGAGGGGCCCTATTCTCTCCCTAGTTACCCTTTTGTCCTTTATGTATTTGTAAAAACTCTTTGGATTCTCCTTAATTCTTTTGGCAAAGCTATCTCATGTCCCCTTTTTTCCCTCCTCATTTTCCTCTTAAGTACACTCCTACATCCTTTATACTCTTCTAAGGATTCACTCGATCTATCCTGTCTATAGCTGACATATGCTTCCTTCTTTTTCTTAACCAAACCTTTAATTTCTTTAGTCATCCAGCATTCCCTATACCTACCAGCCTTCCCTTTCACCCTAACAGGAATATACTTTGTCTGGATTCTTGTTATCTCATTTCTGAAGGTTTCCCATTTTCCAATCGTCCCTTTCCCTGCGAACATCTGCTCCCAATCAGCTTTCGAAAGTTCTTGCCTAATACCGTCAAAATTGGCCTTTCTCCAATTTAGAACTTCAACTTTTGATCTGATCTATCCTTTTCCATCACTATTTTAAATCTAATAGAATTATGGTTGCTGGCCCCAAAGTGCTCCCCCACTGACACCTCAGTCACCTGCCCTGCCTTATTTCCCAAGAGTAGGTCAAATGTTGCACCTTTTCTAGTTGGTACATCCACATACTGAATCATAAAATTGTCTTGTACACACTTAAGAAATTCCTCTCCATCTAAACCCTTAACACTATGGCAGTCCCAGTTTATGTTTGGAAAGTTAAAATCCCCTACCATAACCACCCTATTATTCTTACAGATAGCTGAGATCTCCTTACAAGTTTGTTTCTCAATTTCCCTCTGACTGTTAGGGTGCCTATAATACAATCCCAATAAGGTTATATTTAAGGGGGAGGTAGCTCATGTACAAAGGAAACCCTCTGAACATAGTATCTCTGCCTCCCATACTCCTAAAATCTTGTAAGAAAAAATAGGCTGCCCACTCCTGCCTGCCTGCCCCTGCCAACTGAATTTTTGACAAACTCAATTGACCCTTAATTAATTATTTGAATATGGTTGCTGGACTATTGATTTTTGCACCACCCGGCCTTTGTATTTTTGGGGATGAAGTCAAGATTGGGTGGGAAAGTGGTGGTCTGGTCACCCGCCCTATTTTACGCGTTAGCTATCTCACCACTGAAAACATACCCTGCAAGGGCATGTAATACCCAGTCCTTGGACTTTTTTTTTATCTGAACGCTAATGTTCACGAAGGAATACGCTTTAAAGACAAGATAAACATTGCAAGTAATAAAGTCAGCATTAACAGAATGGCATCAAAGATGATTCATTTGTGCAGGTAGTTTTGAAATGATAGGAACAAGCAGTAACAAGTGTGGTTTGCAAACTATTTCTGGTAATTTAAGCATTAGAAAAACGTGGATATAAAATGTCACATGGGTGTCTACATACACCTGATATAGAATTAATGGACTTCTCCCTAGCAGGTACATGATAGAAGAATAAACAGATTTCTTGCTCTTTTACAAACATTTGCACCAATGCACTGAACCAGAAACAAAGAAGTCAAGAAACATAAATACCATCAACACAATTATGCAAACATTTCCACAGATGATGATGAATTTCTTTCTGAAGAGGGAGACATTTCTTATATGAAAAGACCTTCAGGGCATTCAGTTTCATTTCCTGATTCCATCCCAAGTTTTACATCCACATTAGAATTATTTTCTGCCCTAAAGCTAAAGTGGATCACATCAGATGCTCATTTATCACATGTTTGTGGCCAGTACTGGGTACCAAAATAAATAAAACCACTGCTTTAACCTAACAGGATTCAATTCTATTTAAAATGATATCAAAAAAAATTTAAATTATGTTATAGATTGCTTCTCTACAATCTCTTCACACCTTTAAGTTTAGCCAAATTTCCTCCAGTTCAAAATTACCTTTTGCCTCAGCTATCCATATTGCTCTCGCTACTTACTTCATCTGCCTTCTTAGTCATTGTCTCAGGTATAAGCTTGGTGTTTTCTATTGCCCTTTAAGCAGCACATCCAATACTAAGCCATTTTACTTCCACCTCTGCAACATTGTCTGGTCTATTACTTTTCAGTTCTTTCATTACTGCCTATTGCACCTACAAAATGGCTATATGACATAATTTCTATGGTTCAGCATGGAGTGATTGCCAGTTTAGTCAGCATCAAAGGCAAATATTCAAGATATAAGCCCTGGCAAGTCAGGAATATCATTATTGGCAAAGTCACAATCTTACTGTATATATTTGCAAATAATTAATAACCAGTGCTGGTTTGTCCTCGATCCAAATTCATTTTGATATAAATGGTAAAAATATTGGACCTTTACTCAGCCATATTAACAATACTGAATTGAAAATCTTTCAAAGTATTGCTGTTTAACCTCACCGAACAGCTGATGCAATAAGAAGTTGGTTATCATAGGTCTTAGTCCCAGTGAGGATATACTAAAATTGGAGATTAATCATCATAATTGGGAATCAGAAACAAGAAGACAGTTAATCTCAGGGTCATTTTCAGAATAGGCTGAACAATGGAAGCAATGAACCTAATCTTTTGTTGCACAGTTTTATGTTCACATTGATGTGCTGGCAAGACACATTGATCAAGGAGAAGGGACGGCCAAGAACTGATCTCAGACTTGAGCTCTTTTACAAAACCTTTGATTACAGATTAAAACTAAATATTACAATACACGGTATTCAGAGATATACCAGACATTTGATCATACTGTAAGATTATTGAGATACTATTTCATGAACTCTATAGTCAAATTCTAATTGATCTATTTCACAAGTTTTCTGGACATTTTTCTCTTTTCTTTCCTATATCTTTGCCCACATTGTGCTACTAATGAACAGCAAACATCAGCTCCACCCATGGGTCTGGGTGGGATACTCTTTGAAGGGCCGGTGTGGACTTAATTGGCCAAATGGCCTGCTTCTCCACTGTAGCAATTCTAAAATATAATCTCAAATTAAACTTTTAAGTTCACCTTGAGATAGTTTGACCCAAAGTGGTGCTTATGACACTCATAGGAATAGCCACAGTGATGGGCAGAATGTAATTTCTCCACCATTCATGTAAATACTAATTATCAAACCAAATGCAAATCAAAGGTTTTTTTGTGTGATGATAGAGAAGTGAATAACTAGGCACATAGGGCACATAGGGCTCAAACCACCGAGTAAAAGTTGGTTTTTCTTCTTTTATGCACTTCTGCCTAACAAATAGATCATTTTAAATGAGGGGTTGGAGTAGATCTATAATTTTCCACTTAAAAGGTAAGTGTACAGTCTTCTAATTTTTGATGAATTTGCTTAAATCTCAATATTCCATAGGCTTGTTAGGGGCTGTAGGCAATTACAGTTAATTTATTTAAAACTGATTAATCTAGCTCCCACTGGAGATAAATAAGTCAACAGCACCAAAGTATGTCCATAATTTGTTACTGATATAAAGGACACATAGTGAAGATAAACCTTCCACCTATCCACATAATTTATTCCTCCTTCAGTGTTTTGATAGTAAAAATCAATTAACCGATGTAATTATGATTTCTAACACTCAGATCATAGAAAAAGCAATTCCAGCTAAAGGCCAACTTTTCTTCCAAACACAGTAAACATAGATATATTTCAGTGTACTTGTTCACACTTTCTGCCAGCATATTTCATACTTTGGTTCACAGGGACAAAGAAAATTCACGCATTTTAAATTATGATCAAAAACTATTGAATTAAAAAAACACATATGGCATACATAACATCCTCGAAGTGGGTATATTTATTTGTGTCTCAATGGCTCGGTGTGTAAATGCATCAAATGATATTGCATTGAGCTGCTGTGCTGATCCATGGTGATTTAACTGAACTCAGTCAATGGGATTTGAAAAATCAAATTCCTACACTTGTTTGGCATCAATCGCAACCGCTGAAAAGTTTATTTTTGTCAACATTGGGAGCAAATGGGAATAGGGCTAGTTCTCATGACTCAAATGATCACATAGGCTGTAACACTTGGGATATACTGATACATTGGCAGAATAAAACTGTTATTGAAGAGGGTCTAGAGGAGGTTTACAAGAATGATCCCAGGGATAAAGGGCTAGTCATATCAGGATCGGATGAGGACTCTGGGTTTGTATTCGATGGTGTTTAGCAAAATAAGGGGAGATCTTTTTGAAACCTATGCGATACTGAGAGGCCTGAATAGAGTGAAAATGGAGGTGTTTGCATTAATAGGAAAGACTAGGACCCGGGGCACAACCTCAGAGTGAAGGGACATCCTTCTAGAATTGAGATGAAAAGGAATTTCTTCAGCCAATTTCAGAAGAAAAGGGAAGAACAAATTTTTAAAAGGTGCTTACAAAAGAAAGAATGATTGGCTTTGTTGAAGTATCGAAAAATAACATTCTTTTCTGTATAAAATTATCAAGGCAATACCAAAAAATGTTTTGCAATGTCAATGGTTTATATGGGCGAAGGGAAGTAATCAATCCTAAATTGGGAATAAAGGGGTAGAAGACAATTTTGAAGCAAATTGATAACTTAATGATCATATGTGGCTGTCTATATGTGGAGGCACAGGAGATGGGGAGATTGTTAAATAATATTTCTGCTCAGTGTTCACTGAGGAGAGAATCATGGATGCTAAGGAAATAAAGGAAACAAGTGGGGATGTTTTAGACTGTATCTCTTACCAGAGAGGAGGGGTTTGCAGCCTTAAAGTGCATTAAGGGGGATAAATCCCCAGGGCCTGATCAAACCTATCCTTGAATGTTGTGGGAAGCTAGGGAAGAAATTGGAGAGGCCTTGCAGAGATTTTTGTTTCATCTTTAGTCACTGGTGAAGTTCCAGAGAGCTGGAGGGTGGCTAATGTTGTTCCATTGTTTAAGAAATGTAGCAAAGACAGGCCATGCAACGAAAGGCCAGTAAGCCAGACATCAGTGGTAGGCAAGTTGTTGGAGATGATACTGATGAACAGGATCAATTGACATTTGGATAGTCAAGGTCTGATTAAGGATAGTCAGCATGGATTTGTGTGTGGGGAGTTATGTCTGACAAATATTTTAGAGTTATTTGAAGAAGTAACCAAGAGGATGGATGAGGGTAGGGCAGTGGATGTTGTCTGTATGGACTTTAGTAAGGCCCATGACAAGGTTAGTCATGAAGGCTAGGTTGCCTGGGATCCAGGGAGAGCTAGCTAATTGGACTCAAAATTGGCTTGATGGTAGGAAGCAGAGGGTAATGGTTGAAAGTTGTTTCTTGGACTAATGGTTTGTCACAGGAGTCGGTGCTGAGACCTTTGTTATCTGTTATTTACATAAATGAACTGGATGTGAAGGCATGATAAGTAAGTTTGCAGATGATACAAAATTAGGACGTATCATTGATAGTGAGAAAGGTTATCAAAACTTACAGAGGGATCTTGATCAGAAGGGGAAGTGGGTCAAGGATTGGCAAATGCAATTCAATACAGATAAGTGTGAGGTGTTGCACTTTGGAAAGTCAAACAAGGTAGGACTTTACCAGAAAGTGGTAAGGTCCTGAGGAATATTGTAGAACAGAGGGACCTGGGCGTATAAGTACATAGTTCTTTGACAGCGGTGTCACAGGTAGACAGGGTGGTGAAGAAGGCATTTACTATGCCAGGTTTCATTGGTCGAGGCACTGAGTATAGGAGTTGGGATATTATGCTACAGTTGTATAAGTCATTGGTGAGGCCGTTCTTGGAGTTTTGGTCACCCTGTTATAAGAAACAAACAGTTAAATTGGAAAGAATGCAAAGAAGATTATTGAGGAGGTTGCCAGGACTAGCAGGTCTGAATTATAGGGAGATATTGGCCAGGATATGACTTTATTCCTTGGAACGTAGGAGAATGAGGGGTGACCTTCTTGAGGTATATAAAATCATGAGGCACATAGATAGGATGAATGCCTATCGACTTTTTTCCCAGGGATGGGTAATTGAAAACTAGAGAGCATAGGTTTAAGGTGAGAGAAAAAAAACTTAAAAAGAACCTGAAGGGCAACTTCTTCAGGCAAAGGGTGGTGCACATATGGAATGGGCTGCTAGAGAAAGTGATTGAGGCAGGTACAATGGCAACATTTAACAACATTTGGATAGGGACACGAATGGGTAGGGTTTAGAGGGATATGGATCAAATATGGGCAATTGGAACTAGCTGAGTGGGCACCATGGTCAGCGTGGACCAGTTTGGGTTGAGGGGCCTGTTTCCATGCTGTATCACTCTATGATTCTCCGATGATAGTAGGAAGAACAGCAGTTTGAAGTTGAAATGTAGAAATTGAAACAGATGAGCACCCAGGTATCACAGATCCAAACTAACTTAAACCTAAAAGATAAGGCAGCATTCTGTCAAATAAAACAGATTTAACATTTCAGGTTGGAATTATGTTTCATTCGAATTGGAACATATTAGAGATGAGCAATTTTAAAGATGAAACATGTTCATCTCTAGGTTTTTGAGTTTGCACATTCTCCCTGCGTCTGCATGGGTATCCGCTGGGTGCTCTGGTTTCCTCCCACAATTCAAAGATGTGCAGGTTAGGTGAATTTACCAGGCTAAATTGCTCATAGTGTTCAGGGATGTGTAGGTTAGGGGCATCAGTCAGGGGTAAATGTAGACGAACGGGGTGGGTGGGTTGCTCTTCGGAGTTTGGTGTGGACTTGTTGGGTTGAAAGGCCTGTTTCCATACTGTAGGGATTCTATTCTAAATAACTGTTTGTCTACTGTAAATCAACCAGCTTTGTATTAATGTTTCCTCCATCCCTTTTCTTCATTGGGCTTCAGTTTGCTGCCATTCCTGTAATGGGCACTTTATTAAAAGCCCTTTAGAAGTCCATGAACATCATGTCAAGCACATTACCTCTTCAACCTTCTCAATTATATTAAAAATTCAAAAAAAGGTCATCAACCATGTTTCCCCTTAACTAATCTGTGCTGGCTATTCTTCATTAATGCAGAGGACCATCCGGGAATTAGTCTGTGATCTGAACAAACTGCCAGTTTCTGCTGAACCTTGCTAGGGTAACTTCAACCAAAAATGTTCATGTACTGAAGGAATGGTTAGCTTGTAGGCAGATCTCCTGGAGCTGTGTTGCCTTTCTTCCCCCTTTCCGATAAATGCCTAAGATGTCTTCTAGTGTGCGATAGGCCTGAAATGTCTTGCTGTCTTCGCAGTTGTTGGCATGTTCAGGCATGTTCAGGATGCATGTTAGGTAGATCTTGACACTTCACCTGGAACCAGCAATTTGTAGGAACTCAGGGATAGTAATGCAGCACTCCACTTTTGGTATTGTGTATGGTTGTGGAAAAAAATCCAGTTATAACTCACCAGTAGGACACGTGTAGTAGAAAGATTGCATTGAGAGATGACAAATGTAGATTATATTCCATGGAAATTGGAAATTAAGCATAAGAAATTGATGTATTTACATTTCTTTTCATGGGGATTGATGAAGACAGTTGGAAAATTAGTTTTCCTAAATGGAAATTACTTTAATAAGAAGACAAAACCTATGAGTTTGATTGGTTGAAACTGAATTCAAATATTTCTGAATTACTACTATAAAAGCTGAACTGTTGACATCAAGTTGACAAAGATTCTTCGAAATAATCTTACATGTAAGCAGAACAGCCTGGACAAATGTTTGATTTGCACTACTATTTCATATTCAGCTAGCTAGTTATTTATTTTTTCACCAACAATGAAGAGGGATGGCTTTTCATTATTCTGCTCAAAAGGTTTAGGCCAAGACATTCACATTGATCACTTTGGCTTTTCCATTACTCCAGCCAAGTTTCCTGAATAGGTGATTAAGATGGTAGATTCTGAACAAACATTCTGTTATAATATTGCAGCCAGGCAGTTAACAACAGCCCCCAAAAATCTTGGCATAAGGTTTGCTCAGAAAGTGAAGTCACTTGGCAGTACACTCCAAATACTAACTAATCATGGCACAAAAATTGTTTTTTCTTGACATCAGCTCTGCTCTGTTTGTTAATTACCTGACATCTGTACCCTCTGATTACTGACCTACAGCTACTGGAAGTGACTGTTTACCTCAACGATCCAGCTCTAAACTGCATCTATCAGTGATGTTTTCTTTTCGTGCTAGTAAGCAATAAGTGGCACTGAACCTAAGTGTGCTGTTTGATTTTACTTTCTGTTCTGAGATTGCAGACTTGAGATCAAAACCTTTAAAGACGCACCCATTTTAGACGCTATTTGTCACTGAGTTCTGCTGGTGGTGCTAAAGTTACACTGGACTGTGTCTAGAAAGTATAGCATCATGTTCTCCATGTTTATAACTCTATTATTACTGTTCTTCTTTCTCCAACATATCAAGACTAGATTTGAGGCATAATGAATTGTGAAGATTCACTGAAAGTCTGACACATCAATACTAGTAATAACTGAAAGAAATTATTGCAATGCAAAGTTAAATAAATCCTGAGTAAATTTGTGTGTCTCATGTTAACTGCTACTTAATGAATGATTAACAAGTAATAAAAAAACTAAATAAGATTAATTTAAAAATTGTCCTTGAAAGCAGATGTCAGTGCAAGGCAAAATGCACTTAATGCACCAATTTGTTGTAATTGCATAAATTACCATATAAAGAGTACATGGAACCTCTGGTATATGAACAGTAACATCCCAAGATTTACAAGTCCACCAAAAGCTCTTGATGGGATGATTGTTAGTCAGTAAATACAATAAAGTCTGTATTGCTTGCCATGCTTATAAAGATAAATGCAAAGTTGCCATAGTTTTAGTAGAATACAGAGCTGCTCTCTCATTAGAGATAAGAGGGATGATTGGTGATGGTTTAACCTGAGGATCACCATGCCTCAGATGTGGGGAGAGGTTGAGAAAGTGAGTCCTTTCTAGTAACCTCAGTCAGTGTGGGAATTGAAACCATACCGCTGGCTTCTCTCTGCATTGCAAACCAGCTCTCTAGCCAAATGAGTTAACCAAACCCCATTTTGCCATGTTTATGCTAGGGTTAGAAACACTAACTAGTTTATTTAAAAGCTTTGGAGGAAATTTATAATCTTATTGATTTACTACATCTCTGGAAAAAAGCAGAATTTTTTTGTCATCCAATGATTCTTTTTACATGATAAATTTATGTCAGCAAGGAGAGAAGACAGGGTAGAACATTCCCAGCCCCTGAATGATGTGAGCATTTGTGAAAGTTGGGAAAATACTGTGAGATTAACAGGAACAAAATTCTTGATGTCAAGAACAAAATATCTGTTCTCCAATCGGTGTTGATCTTTGAAATGTGAATCTCGCTAATCAGCAGAAAGAAGTTTATTTGCAACCATTTGCATGCATTAACACCTCAATATTACTGAATCATATATCTTTTATATACAATTTCCCATGTTTCTGCCTGCTAGATAGAAACTAGATGGTGACATAAAATCAGAGTGGTCTTCCAGTTCTCCATCTTGGACAGCAACCACCAAAAACTCCACAGGTAGCAACTACATGCAAACCCCATCCATGGATGTTGGGATCAAGCATTAATCAGCCTCACTGAATATTCATGGCACATCTGCAATCCACTCACAATACAGTTCTCCACGTCATTGCTCCACCATGGAATGTACCAGCAGCTTTCGCCGGAATGCTCCTGCCATGACAGTTTGCACATAGGATTTTGATGGACTATTTATGGACTGGACCAGGCTGCATCTCAGGGCTTCTTTGCTTTCCCTTTTAGTGTTCGCTCACTTTGTGCTTGCTTGGACGTGCAGATAATCTCTGCCTTTCATGTCTTGCCTTTCTCCTGAAGGGACAAAAGTGAGGGCTGCAGATGCTGGAGATCAGAGCTGAAAATCTGTTGCTGGAAAAGCGCAGCAGGTCAGGCAGCATCCAAGGAACAGGAGAATTGACGTTTCGGGCATAAGCCCTTCTTCAGGAATTCCTGAAGAAGGGCTTATGCCCGAAACGTCGATTCTCCTGTTCCTTGGATGCTGCCTCACCTGCTGTGCTTCTCCAGCAACACATTTTCAGCTTTTGTCCCTTCAGCCAGAGTTTAATGGTTTGCAGTATTTCTATCATGACTAGTCTTTCAGCATAGGCACACAATGTCAGGCAGCTTATCATGTTTGTCAGCAATGATAAGTCAAGGGAGTGGACATTTTGCTGTATGTCACTGTGCTATATTAATCTCACATCTGCAGTATATGCTAGCAGCATGTGTGCTTCAAATACTTCAACTGAATGTTTGTGATTCAAAGTCTAAGGGACTAACTCAAAGTCCTCAATTATGGGAGACACCCTTCAGATATGGGGTTCCTGCACAGTAAGTCAAGGGCAGCATTGATCTCAGTCCAGGAGTTGGATTCAGTCAGTCAGCTACTTAGGACAGTCAGGGTGAGGAGGTCAGTACCTTTCATGTCTGGGGAGTGGGTCATGGTTAGCCCTGTAGGTCCAGTGCAATTGCTCTGGGAGTCATAGAGTCATGCAAATGTACAGCATAGACACAGACCCTTCAATCCTACTCTTCCATGCTGACCAGATATCCTAAATTAATCGAGTCCCAATTGCCAGCCCTTTGCTCATATCCCTCTAAATCCTTTCTTTGCATATGTCCATCCAGATGCTTTTTAAATGCTGTAATTGTACCAGCCTCCAAGGCTTCCTCTGGCAGCTCATTCCATACAGGCACCACCCTCTGCATGAAAAAAAATGCCCCTTAGGTTCTTTTTAGATCTTTCCCCTCTCACCTTAAATGTCTGCCCTCTAGCTCTGGACTCCCCCATCCTATATATGTCCCTGATGATTTTATAAACCTCTATAAGGTCACCGCTCAGCCTCCGATGATACTGGGAAAACAGCCCCACCTATTCAGCCTCTCCCTATAGCTTAAACCCTCCAACCCTGGCAACATCCTTGTAACTCTTTTCTGAACCCTTTCAAATTTCACAACATCCTTCCTATAGGAGGGAGACCAGAACCACACACAATATTCCAGAGATGGCCTAACCAATGCCCTGTACGGCCACAACTCTTATTCTCAATGCAGTGACCAATAAAGGCCAGCATACCAAATGTTTTCTTCACTATAGTGTCTACATGCGACTCCACTTTTGAGGAACTATGAACTTGGACTCCAAGGTCTCTTTGGTCAGCTACACTCCCAGGACCTTACTATTAAGTGAACAAGTCCTGCCCTGATTTGAGTCCTGAGAAGTCAGTTAGTGAAAGCTGCACGTAAATCAGATATGGCTGTACATCCAATTTGATCAAGGAATGGAGCCACAGTCTGCCCTGAGCAGTCTGTTCACTAAAAGACAAGGGGAATTATCCAGGGTCAGTGCTGTGGGAAGGAAGCTGGGGAACTCAATTGTGGGGATTGACAGTTGCATGCTGGGATACAGAGGCAATAACAACTTTGAAGAAGGGCAACACAACATAAGTCGGGATGAAGAGACAATAGCGCATGGGTGGGAAAAGGTAATACAGGAAGGAGTGTTACTGGCAGTCTGTACCATCTTGGCTTTGATGAGGAGGACAGTGCACCACTATGCTTCTCATGATATACCTAGGGCTCAAAGATAAAGCATAGGGATGAACTGTTAACTAAATGGGTTGGGTGCAAATGTGGGGAAAGACGGATGGGAAGCCAAGAAGATTTAACATGGGGGGCAGTGGGGGGAATCACCTGAACCTTCAGGCTGATGCTGTCACTCATTTCACAAAGTGTGACTGCAGTTTCCATTCCATTGTCATCAAAAACACCTGAGCAACAGAGATGAAAATAGCTGCCACCAGACCTGGAGTGGGTGGGGTATGTATTTCATTCTGTGGGGGAGGGGGATCCACCTTCCTGTGATGTAAGACCCTACAAAGGGTAATTATAATAAATGGACACCCACATACTGCATGTTAGAGACACCTGTTATCATAAAATGCTGTTTGTGAACCATAGAAATTAACGTACAGTGTGGCGTACAAATCCTGGCCCGCAGGTACTCTTGATTACATCATGCAACATCTTAAATCAATCCCATTAATGGCTGTAATGCACAAGCAATATATTGCAAGCTGAAATGATTCACCCTAATTGCCGAAGTACCAAAAACCTTCCAGGATCCCAAGGCCTACACATGATAGAGAAAACAACTCACCACACATACCTTAGACCATAAAACATCATGTAGTGCTATGGATGGCTAGAGTCTATATCTTCAATCTTGTAGTTGCAGCTATGATGATATTTGCTCACACAGCGGATCATGACAAGTGAACATATATTTACAGGGATGATAATGTATTGACAATGAAATTTTACTGTGCTATACACGTGCCTTCAACAGGTCTTCATCTTCCTTTCCCTCCCATTATGTCTCACTGCAGTCCAGGGCTCCACAACTTGGGTGATGAGGATCCACCCGATAATGGAGTCTTTTAGCTTTTGAGTTTTGGTTGGACATCCCAGGGGCATTTATGAAAGGGTTCAGACATGCTGAACGTGTGCTGTCCAGAGGCAGCTACACTCTCCTCAGCCTGAACTCCTACTGATGATGGCAGGAAGGGTGGAGGTGGAAGGCCTGGGCACCTCTGGAGTGTCCTGAGAGAAGATTTCTGGTGCACCTCTAAGTGGTTTCTCCCCCAGGTAGGACTACTGACACTGTCCTGTCTCCTTGTGAAGAAGGGACACCAAGATCAACCAACCAACCTTTGTATTGCCATCAGTGCTGAGTATTGGTAGCTGGAGTGATAGAGTACAGCTCTGTAAGCAGCTGACCTCGATT
Source organism: Chiloscyllium plagiosum (assembly GCF_004010195.1). Taxonomy (NCBI): domain Eukaryota; kingdom Metazoa; phylum Chordata; class Chondrichthyes; order Orectolobiformes; family Hemiscylliidae; genus Chiloscyllium; species Chiloscyllium plagiosum. The sequence goes on along the minus strand of NC_057731.1, from coordinate 30,251,793 downwards.
CCCATGGCAACCACCAACCTTTTCATGGAGACAGCCAGATATTCACATGCCACAGGCAGCGTGGTACAAATGGCATTGATGAAGTCCTCTAAAGTTCGAGTCAATTTGTCCAGTGCCTCTGAAAAAACCTACTGCTGCTCCTGCATCTGCTTTTGCACTTCTATTGAGTTGTTACTTGCCGACAGCATGGGATTCTTTCATGCCTGAAACTAAACCTGGTCTCTGTCAGTCCTCCAACTGCCAGCAACTTGGAATGTTGTTTCTTTAGCCAACTACAGAGACCTGGTAGTAACGTGCTTACCACCATATGCTCACAACTTTAATCTGGTTCAAATATGCATGACAAATCAGTAAATGAGCCAGAGGGTGCCAGAGCCAGTCTGGCCTTTTGCACCTTATTCCTCAGAAATGGAAGAGGAGATACCTTACAGAGCCACCTGCCTGATAGCAGAGACCACCCATATTTTACTGGTGCCTGCATGAAACAAAAGATAGAATGTGTATTGTGAGAAAGAGGTAGACATTTGGCCATGTTGAGAATATTTTCACAGTGGCGCTAAAGGGAGAGCAGCACAGCAGTGGACAATGATTCGTTGTTGCTTATTTTGACATTACCACGGTCATGGTCCTCATTGGCCAGGGTCAGCATCCTCTCCTTGTAGGGGGTGACAAGATGAGAACACACCTTCCACATTATTGTGGACTGTTTCCTCCTGGAACAAGATAGATGGAAGAAATGAGTGAGATGACAATGGTTGTTAGTGTGGATGCAGATGGGGAAGAGTGGGAAGTGTACCCAACTGTGTGAACTGGCAGTGTAGAAGGTAGACAAGGTTAGTAATTTGGGGGGATTGGGTGGGTATGAGTGAGTGAGGGAAGCTGTTGCATGCAATAATGAGAGTGGCAGAGCATGAATCTTAGTGGGAGGTGGATGCAGTAGCCCAGTTTGAATGAGTGTGTGATAGCAGAGAAAACATGGTGGCACTTAGCCCTTGTGCATGGTCATTTCACCTTCATGCACAATTACTGTGCACTTCTCTCAATCATGGAAGCAGCATTGACCTGGGTGAGAACCTTAGACCAAGCTTGCAAAGTCCCATGGCGTGGCCTTCTCTGCTGATCCTGCAGAAAGAGGATGTCCTTCCTCTGCACCACCAAGACTTCCAGGATCCTATCGGCAAAGTGGAGTGCCAATTTTCCTCTGTTGGCAATGTCCAGGGAAATTTTGCAATCCATGCAGGGCAACTTGGGATCGATAGCGCTTGACCTTGTGCATAATTGCATTTTAAGTATGGCAGTGACAATCCTGGGAGATCCCAGTAGTGGCATGTCTTCCTTTCGATATGATGCATAGGAAGCCATTAAGGTATGATGAAAAGTGTGTTTTGGAAAGTAGTGTCAGAAATTTTGCTCGGGCTCATGGAGGGAAAATCTCAATGAAACTTGCAAAAATTGACACTCGGCTGTTTTCTGGCAAAATTCAGCCCACAGTGTATAATTGTAAAGCATAGCATTGGAAATCTGAACATTTCTGCATAACTAAAACAAGAGTCAGCTGGAAATGTCTTGTCCCAGCCTTAGTGAGATTGTGTTTTGGTGAATGGAGCTTCTACACATTCCAATAATGACAGCAACATTCATGTCATCTTACAGATTGAGCTAAAAGAAGCTTTCATCAAAGCCAGGATCATTGAATCATAGAATCCCTACAACGTGGAAACAGGCCCTTTGGCCCAGCAAGTCCACACCGACCCTCCGAAGTGTACCCACCCAGATCCATTCCCTTATTACTCTATATTTACCCCTGACTAATGCACTTAACCTACACAACCCTGAACACTATAGGCAATTTTGCATGGCCAATTCACCTAACCTGCACATCTTTGGATTGTAGAAGGAAACCAGAGCACCCGGGAGAAACCCACGCTGATACAGGGAGAATATGCAAACTCCACACAGACAATTATCCAAGGCTGGAATCGAACCCAGGTCCCTGGCACTGTGGAGTTGCAGTGCTAACCACTGAGCCATCGTGCCGCCTCAAATAGTCTGGATAGGCTGGGTATGGCATCTGACGAGGAAATAAGTAGAAGTCTGACCCCAAAAGAAAATTTATTTTCAATATAATCCCTCGCAAAATGGCCAGATATGCTTATGCCTGGGTGAGGGACCCTGGAACTTAATTCCCAGTCAGGAATTCCCTGGATGCACTTGTGGTGATACAAGTGTCTGTCATCAACAGTCTAATTAGAGAGATAGCCAGGTTGCGCACAATTGCAGATTTTCAGGGCTTTTTCTCGGGAAGCAATACTACATTGACAAGCATTTGAGCTCTGTAGCGATAATCATCTGAATCAAAAAATTGTTAAAAAAGAAAAAAGAAAAAGCACTTTCACCTCACCAATTTACGTTCCAACTGAATCCACAGCTGAGAGGTTAATCCTAATGTGCGAGCTGACTACACTGTTCACTCGCTGGTTATTTTCCACTTTATAATAGTTTCTACGTTTCAATGTTTGCCTAATTTTGGCACATGCTACTTTGTTTTAAAATGGTGGCATACCAATTCCATTATAGACGACATCACATAATATGCTGTTATGTAGCCATTTACATTCTCTAGAGTGACTGATGCAAACATATTGATTAATGGCCATCCTCTAGAAAAAAATGTGCAAGTGCTGAAAGGAGGGTATTTTCAGCAAAATGTTATTACAAGCTAGAATGCACTGTTTTAAAGAGTAGTAGATGCAAGAAAGTAGGTTTAGTTGTAACTTTCAAAAAAGAATTGCGTATAGATCTAAACAGGAGAAATTAGTAAATCTATGGTGAAAGCCCAGGGAAGTGGCATTATTTGCTTAGTTCAATCAAAGAACAGGCACAGGGTTTAAGGGATTTAGAAGGACATAGGCCAAATGGGACTAGACTAATTTACAATGTCTGGTCAGCATAGATGAGTTGGACTGAAGGGTCTGTTTCCATGCTGTACAAATCTATGATAATCAAACTTACAATTCTGCAATAATGAAACTAATCATAGATGTATATTTAAATCCAGTGCATTGCAGCTTTAAGGTAACATAATTTATTCAAAAATCATCTTAGTGCCAAATGATTAATTATTTGATGCCATTACTAAATAACTAACTTAAATGATGATATGTAGAGAGCTGTAAATAGAGAAAAAAATGTCAGTCAGAAAATATGAAAAGTGTGTGCAAACGGAATGAAGTTGTATTCTTTGATATCAACTTTATTGATTTGTCTGTGAAATAGACAAAATAATAATTCGTATAAAAATTAGTTGAGCAAAATAAATGCTTGGCTTTTTTGCTTAAGTCAGCTTTTCACTTTGATGAAGGCTCTATTTGGAATTACTAGATTTTGAGGGCTGAGAAAACCATCAACATTTCCTGAAACAATTGTTTTTCCTGGATGTGACTCCATTTTAATGCCTCCTTGTGGGACCAGAGAGTGATGGCGGTGGTGGGGGTGGGGAGGTTAGACAGTTGTTGAGTTGGGAAGTGGGGGGTGGTGTCAGGAGCTAAAATCACTGGCCTCGCTGTGAAATAACCAGTGACCTTTCACATTTATAATAACAGTGGCTGTAACAACAATCAGACCTCAGAGAACAGACAAATAGGCATGTCCCACTGTTGAAGAAAAGCAACATTTAAAGGGACCTTGCAGCTGTCAAAATTCAGCCCCATTTTTCAGTCTGCCACTGATGCCTTGTACATGGTGCTGTATATGCATGTTGCCTTTAAGAACATTCATCTTTAAGCACTCCAAGTGCTGTTTATATAGAATGTTGTGACTCTTTCTGGCAGTTAGTTTTCCTGTGGGTCACTTCACCTGACAAAGGAGCAGCGCTCTGGAAGCTTGTGATTTCAAATAAATCTGTTGAATTATAACCTGGTGTTAATTATTTCCTGAATTACTCAAATATGCTTAAATTGTAAAAAGGATGCCATTAAAGTTTTTTTTCTGCTTGAGAAAATGCAAGCTGTGTTAGTAAAAGCAAATCAGTGCAAATATCAAGTGAATAATTAAATTTACAAAATTAAAGATTATTTCAGATCATTACATTTATTGTAAAGCTTTGTGCCAATGACAAGAATGGCATGTAAGCTTGCACAGGTATTTTATAATCAAGGAAATGTGTTCATATAAATATATTACAGTGGCTCAAGTTAACTGTAGAAGTCAACTGATGTTAGGCAATAACACAAAAAAAACTTCGCCTTAGAGTCTGAGGCAAAATGCCATACCTTATGAATCATAAACATTGCCTTACGATCTTCTATAGAAGTATAGTGCCAATAAATGCAGAATTCTGATCTTATACTTTGATTTGTAGTCAAAACAAAAAAAACCTGCAGATGCTGTAAATCAGAAACAAGAATAAAAGTTGCTGGAAAAGCTCAGCAGGTCTGGCAGCATCTACAGAGATAAATGTTTGAGAAGTTCTGAGGAAGGGTTACTCGACCTGAAATGTTAACTCTGATTTCTCTCCACAGATGCTGCCTTGATTTGTAGTCAAATAGGTTGTCAATGAGAGGGAGTTATTTTAATTTTTTTCATTTACTGTTTGAAGTTAGGTAACAAGCTTCCCTGTTTATGCTGGACTGCAGGCTTTCTATCAGCCTTCAAGATAAGCTTTTCATTTTCTGGACTGACCTCTACTAGAAGGCTAGAAAGACAGTCAGTGGAACATCTAAAATCATACCAATGAATTTTTAGCACAACAGATTGTCAGTCAGCACCAGAGATGGAGTGCAAGTGTTACAAAGGTGCCAGAAGTTGACAAATTTATGACATGAAAACAGTGCATGACCCCTTTTTTAGTAGTTCCACTGCTCTGAGGAGAATCTGACTCTGGCTCAGTAGAAATCTCCTCTCAATTATGTCCTCCTGTTCTATAATTACCACTAATTGCCACATTAACAAAAGTCACATTGTGTAGGCTTTACTGCACTGAATAGCCTTGAGCTCAGTATGTCAAACTTTTTATGGCTTCTGTGACCACTGGTGTCAGTTTGATGACTGCTCCACCCCAATTTGCATAATAAACTTGGTAAGCACAGGCACTGGCTTGTTTTAACGCAATGGACTGGATCGGCGACAGAGAGAAAACTACACAAACTAGTGTCAATTCCTTGCACTTCTGACACTAACAATTCACCACTATTATCCTACTGGCATTTTATAAAGTGGTCATGCCCAAGAAGAAAGAGCTAAGTTGAAAACAGGATCTATTTTTGATCACTCGCCACCTTTCTGTGCTCACATAAACTCCAGGTGTTTCCATTGCTTTGCAATCTGTCTCAGATATTTAGCTGCAAGCTAGTCTCAATCTGAAAGCTTTTACTTAGCCATACAAATGGTTTCAGTGATTAAAAGCTCCCACTGAAATCAGTCTAACTCACAGTTCATTGACTGATGGTCACACCCAGTCAGTTAACTTTGTTGTGCCTGGTGGAGTTATAGTAAGATAAATGGAAGGTGAAGGTTTAAGGTGGTCAGCAGCCAGGATATTTAAAAACTGATATCCTTGAATTGGTATAACATTTATCTTCCTTTCACATATGAAGGAGAAAAAGTTCTAATCCATGATTTTTAAGAGTTCATCAAATGAATAATCTAGTCTTCTTCCTTGCTGCACATATTAAACGTCAAAAAAATTTCTAAATTTACGCTGTGAACACAAGTCTACGCTAAAAAAATGCTATTTTGTATTCACCATTTATGAACACTGGATACCTAATCAGACTGCTCCAAAACTTCTATACAAATACTATCGCATCAATGGCACAACCTGCTTATAGCTGTCTTCCATTCAGTTTTCCCAGGATCCTGAGATTTTATGCGTCAAGGATGTTCCACTCTTTGTTCCCTAGCTTCTGTATTATACCATAAACATTATCTTTCTATGAAAGCTATCAGCCCATGCTGGAATATGATTATACTGGTTTTACCAACTTATCAGTATCTCAACTATGTTCACATCTGAACACAGATATTGGTATTGGATGGTTATTCACAAAATGTTGGTCATCAGGTCATACTGGGTAATGACACGGAGTGGTAAAAATGGCTGATTTATGTCTGACAAGGCCAGAAGGATTAAGGTTATTTCATTTTCTGGAGTGGCTAAAAACTGATGAAACTCATCAAAACTTTAGTCAATGAAGCCTTGTATCAAGTAGCCCCCTCAACTCTCCTCATAACTAATAAATTATTGGTACAGCTTATAACTGCTTATGATTAGATTTTAAATTCAGTTTAACATTGCACAGCTGTAGAAAATTAATTCCATACTTCCTGCAACAGAATGAATTTTTTCATGTACTGAGCCACTAAAATTTACAACAGCATCCCATGAATGGCATCATAATCTGTGAATAGCATTACTATATGCACTGGATAAGTACACAGCTAGAGAGAGTGAAATTGGGAATGGATGGTACATGTATGTCCTATGTTTTTTCTACTGAAAACCTCTGAGCAAATTAATTCTAATAAATGCATATTCTAGCTCTTTCTCATTAGGGGTGCGTAATAAATGCTGGTATGGCCAATGATGTATTCATCCTGTGAATGAAGTTTAAAAAAACATTGTTTTGCTTTGATACACTGATTACATTAATAATGATATCGACTATGCAACTGTAATTCAATGCATAAAACTCTACGTTAGTTGTATTGAATATATTTTTAAATGTGAGTATATATCATATTACTTTGATCAAACATTCTGAAAATTGATGTTGTGTTGATGACAACTTCTAGATTATTTGTCAATTCAAATGTTCGTTACAGAAAAGAACTAAAAAACAGTAAGGAGCATTAGGAGATCATGAAGTGTTTTGTTGCATCACATTACTTTTGACAGCAGGTTGCAGAAAAGTAAGTTGCTTAGTTTGGAGAGTGAAAATTGATCTGTACACACTAACTTTCTCATGCCCAGAAATATCTTGACGTTTCAACGAACAATGAAAAGTGAGCACTGATAAACTATGACAAAGGGAAATATATAAAGATTAAAACAGTAATGGTGAGAGCCGAAATCAAAACTCGTCAATTCATCAAAACTAGTGCAGTTATTCGAAAGACATTAATGTAAGTAAAAAAAAACTGACATTAATTCTGATATTCTGACAGGCTGTCAAGGTGGGAAACAAAGTGGCCAGACCCACATCAACCTTTCAGTGACAAGAACACAGGTGACATAAACCAGTTACTTGATTCTCATAGCTTGATCTATTATGAATGGTTAACTATATCATCCACTTCTGTTAATGTCTGAATTGTCCAATTCATGAAAGACAAGTTGTGTTGCAAGTATCACATATAGTGATCAGAGGTTGACTAGGTTGTTTTTTTTTGGATTTGGCACCTGATGCTAATCTGTTGTAGTCAACGGTTGTTAAGTTGTGCCAATTACTCTGCTGTTAGCTACTATTTTGCTACTGGTGAATATCAATGTTAGAGCCCTCGTGTCATGCTTGCAAACACTAATGAAGAGAGATTTGGGCATTTTACTGATCTTATAACTTCAGCTATCTCCCCATGCAAAATGCCATTTGCTTTGTGTCCACATTTAACCTGTGGATGTGCCCGAGCCAACGAGGTCATTTTGGCTTGATGAGTGCCAACACCTTGGGAAATTTACTTTTGAGAGGATTGTTGCATTTCTGATTTTGTCTTTCCATGAGGTGGCTTAATGGTTCGCACTGCTGCCTCACATTACCAGGGACCTGGGTTCAATTCCAGTCTTGGGCGACTGTCTGTGTGGAGTTTGCGCATTCTCTCTGTGTTTGCGTGGGTTTTGCTCCCAATGTCCAAAGATGTGCAGGTTAGGTGAATTTGCCATGCTAAATTGCCCATAGATTTCAGGGTTAGGGGAGTGGGTCTGGGTGGGTTACTCTTTGGAAGATTGGTGTGGACTTGTTGGACCCAATTGCCTGTTTCTACACTATAAGGATTCTTTGAAATGCACAGACTATACTGCAAACAGCAACAATGAAAGTTGTTAATCTTACTTTTTTCATTACTCTGAGAGACATCCTGCTGGAAACAGCTTGCAAATTCTGCTACCCTGGATCTACAATGACAATCTGTCTCTTGATGCAGTACTTAATACACACATAAGGAAAGCAGCTATCACCTTTGGCCACCTCATGAAACAGGTGGATGTGGGTACAATTACAAGACAACTGGATAGATACATCAATAGGAAAGGTTTGGACGGATTTGGGCCTGGAGCAGACAGGTAGGACTAGTTTAGTTTGCGATTATGTTCAGCATGGACTGGTTGGACCTAACATTCCTGATGAAGGGCTTATGCCCGAAATGTCAACTCTCCTACTCCTCGGATGCTGCCTTGACCTACTGTGCTTTTCCAGTGCCACACTTTCTGGTTGGACCAAAGGGTCTGTTTTCGTGCTGAATGACTCTATGTATGGAATAACATCAAGCTATGAGGATCAGGTTATTGGTTTATGTCACCTGTGTTCTCAGCACCTTGGTGTATGGCTGTGAAACATGGACAATGAAACTGTGAAGTACCTTCAGTGTTGTAAAATGTTCCAAAGGCAAAGGAAACATTAGATTACTAAATGCTTGATCAAAGAAACATGTTTTAAGTAGCATCTTAGAGATTAGAAGAGAGAGGGGAAGGCAAAAAGGTTTATGGAGAAATTTTAAACCTCTGAGCTGAGCAGACTGAAGGCCTTGCACCCAGTGAAAGGACAAAGGAAGCATGGTAGCCACAAAGGACTAGGAGGAATGGGGAGTGCTCATAGATTAGTATGCAATGTTCCCTCCAAACTTTGTAATAATAGCAATCTGAAGTTTCATGCAAGCATTACAGAAAAATTAAAGGAGTTATGCAGTTCAAGAAATCACCTCTGCAACAAAAAGGTAATGTTAGTTTACGACTGAATGAAGTGACAGAGGTAGGTGAGGCATGGGAATGATTTTAACATGAAGATAAAAAGAGTTTAAATTTGAGGCATTAGTGGATTGTGAGTCAATATCAGACAGTGAATAAAAAGGTCAATGTGACTTGCTGCAAATTAGGATATAACCAGCATAGTTTTGAATGAATTAGAGTTGGCTGAAAGTGGAAAATGGGAATCCAGCCAAGACAGCATTGGAATTGGTTAAGTCTCAATAACAAAAAAAAGATGGTCAAGGGTTTCAGCAGCAGATAGACAGAAGGTAGGGGTAGAGACAAATGATAATATAAAGACAAAAAATGAGCATATAGAGTCAAGAGCCCAGTACCAAATCGAAAAGGAACCAAGGTAATAAACAGTATGATATACCAATATACTGAGCCACAGACAGGGCTGCTATGATGATGTTTCCTAAACAAAAACTGTTTGACTATTTTGAATAGCAAGTTCAATTTAATCCCTCAGTGAACAATGATTTGTCAGTGCAGTGACCTTGATCACAGGTGGGAGAGAAGTCACTGTGTGACGTGAACAGGAAATCAACAGGGCACCAGTAATTGCCATTTATATTCGTCGACATGGTCCCTATTTTATTTTAATCTGTTTAAGTGCATTTTCGGCAAGAGGTTAAAAATATTAAGCCCCTCTCATAAATGAGGCTGTTTTTTTGCCTGACTTGAGAGCACAATTTATGACTGATTTAATTTGTTCCTCACAAACATTCCTAATTACATTACCCTAGTGCATTTACTGACTGCCTTCTCTTATTCCATTAACTCCCAAATCAGATTTAAAGACCTTATTGATGCTGGATGTTATTATCAGTGATTATCAAAACAACAGACAACATAGCAAAGTGTTTACTAACTGGTTTAACTGCAATTTCACATAACTACAACAGATGGTAATGCTACAAATTATAAAACAACCATTTCAGTACCAGATTATTCAGTATCTGCTGGTTTCAACATAGCAATGTAAATACTGTTTTCAAAAAATGTATGTGCTGGGTGGTCGACTATACAAGTGAAACAAAAATCTGTTATTCTAAATGAAAATATCATACAGGTATATAAGTTGTACTTTTCTATCATTTTTATCTGCTCATTTTTGTTGATCAAAATTATATTGTTAATATATTTTAAAAGCCTAAATGGCATCTACAACTGGAATAATATTTTAACCATAGCTCTCTCAAAGACTTCAGTCTTCATACCAGGAATAACAGGAAAATTCAATTTTGAAAGTACATTAAACGCTATCATACTGGTTCTGATATTGCTAATGGTAAGTCAAATGATTAAACACTTTATAAGAAAATGAACATCATACAATCCAACGGACATTAAAGTGGACTTAGCTTTCTCTGCCTGGTGGAACTAGGTTAGTATAGGTATTAAAATTAAAGTGGTCTACATCTCACTTCTTCTCCACAGTGGCTATATTAAAGTCCATCAGTTGAGATGCTTGAATGAGGGAAGCAGGAGCATCATGAATTTATGTTCTTTAGAGTCCTTTTAAGTACATGTTCTTTAGAGTCCTTTTAACCACAAAGCCATTTCCACTTCCAACAGAAGAGACTGGTCAAAATGTATAAACTACTTCCAAATGGAGGAGTTGAGGCAAATAGTGAAGTATCTAGTTTGCCTTTAAGTACCTGAGGAAGAAAGAAGTAAAATATTTTGCTGTTGGGCTAGTTGAAGTAAGATTGTAGCCCTGATGTGGGAGTGTTGGTGATGGACTGGGGTGGACAAAGTTAAAAATCACACAACACCAGGTTATAATCCAACTGGTTTATGGCGCACCCCAAAAGCGTGTACTTCCAAATCAACCTGTTGGACTATAACCTGTTGTGTGATTTTTAACTTTGAATTAAGATTGGAAGGAGCCTCATGTTGCAGCTGTACAGGACATTGGTTAGGCCACTGTTGGAATATTGCGTGCAATTCTGGTCTCCTTCCTATTGGAAATATGTTGTGAAACTTGAAAGGGTTCAGAAAAGATTCACAAGGATGTTGCCAGGGTTGGACGATTTGAGCTGTAGGGAGAGGCTGAACAGGCTGGGGCTGTTTTCCCTGGAGCGTCGGAGGCTGAGGGGTGACCTTATAGAGGTTTACAAAATTATGAGGGGCATGTATAGGATAAATATACAAAGTCTTTTCCCTGGGGTCGGGGAGTCCAGAACTAGAGGGCATAGGTTTAGGTTGAGAGGGGAAAGATATAAAAGAGGCCTAAGGGGCAACTTTTTCACGTAGAGGGTGGTATGTGTATGGAATCAGCTGCCAGAGAATGTGGTGGAGGCTGGTACAATTGCAACATTTAAGAGGCATTTGGATGGGTATATGAATAGGAAGGGTTTGGAGGGATGTGGGCTGGGTGCTGGCAGGTGGGACTAGATTGGCTTGGGATATCTGGTCGCATAGGCGAGTTGGACCGAAGGGTCTACTTCCATGCTGTATATCTCTATGATTCTAAATACTGGGTGTGGATCTTTTAGGCCAAATAGCCTGTTTGTGTGCTGTAAATTTGATACAAGCGTTTTGAGGTAACACAAGGTTGTTGTTGGCAATGGAAATTTTCAGATAGGTGTTTCCTTGTAGGTTTTGGGATGTAGCTTAGAAACTGCCATTATTTTCAGATTAATTTCCACCTGTAACAAAGATAGGAATCATACAAAAGATAGATGTTATGATCTGAATATGCAGAAACACTGGGCTGAATTTTCACCTTTATGAGGTGAGAACAGGACCCAAGATGTTTCCTACTCTTGAAACGACCCTGGGGTTGGAATGAAGAATCATTTGTAGGAAGTTGTACTGAAGTGCTGCCAAAATAGACACGGAGGTGGCAGGTAAGTTATCAAAGCTGGAGGGCCATTCAGAGGACATGACTTACCAGTTGCTGTAAAGTGTAAGTAAATAAGAGATAATTCAGCAAGGAAGTATCCCTTCAATCAATGTTTTGAAAAATTTAAATAGAAAGTAGAAAAAAGTCAGACCACCTCTGGTAGGGAAGATGGGAGGGGTCACTACTGTGCAGTCTACATTTGCACCATCACCCCAGGCAGGGAGAGAAGGTCGGTAGATCTGCCTGGAATACCCCAGCCTGTCACTGGGTGTCTGCTAACTCATGCCTGTAACCTACCTCATGGCACATACAGTCAAAATGAAACTCTGCAGTGAGGAAGCATTTACTCATGGTTTTTGAGAGAGTCTACCAGGTTAACATTAGAAATATGACTGAGAAGGGAGTACTTGGTGATGAGTAAAAAAACTGAGGAATTGAATTCTGTGCTCCTGGAGATGGTGAGGTAGGAATCGGGTTGGTGGTGTACTCAATTTCCACTGCCTATGTCACAAGTTCTGGATGGGAAAGTCATTGTGTTCCTTCCTGCCCTACTACCCTTAATCATTTAATCACTATTGTGCAGAAACAGGCTTTTTGGCCCATTGAGTCTATACCGACCCTCCAAAGAACATTCCATCCAGACTGAGCCTCCTCCCCTCACCCAACCCTGCACTTCCTATGGCTAATTCACCTAGCTTACATATCGCCGGATACTATGGGCAATTTAGCATGGCCAATCCACCTAACCTGCATATCTATGGATTGTGGGAGGAACCTGGAGCACCTGCAGGAAACCCATGCAGATACAGGGAGAACTTGCAAGCTTCACAGCCTGAGGCTGGAATTGAACCTGAATCCCTAGCACTATGAGGGAGCAGTACTACTGACTGAACCACTGCGCTACCCTTAAGTGTAAAGTGAACACCGCTTAAAGGTTTCTTCCTATTGCTGTTGGAATTAACACTGCTGCAAATGGTCATGGGGATGTGTGATGTTCCTGGAAACAAAGAAAAGGAGCTTCTTGTAAGGTTGTTTGGTGCCTCAATCCCAGGTAACCAATGCTTGATTGGGCAAAGAAGACCTACTCTTGGAACCAAACACCCGTTCCCTCTCACCCATCTCAATGTGCCTGAGACCCTCATCCTATGAATCCTCCACACATCATTTACTTTGCCTGTCAGTACAGGGACTTGCAGGCTACTTTTCTGGCAACTGCCACTACTTCTGATTGGTTAGCACCTCCGAGTGGATGGGACCTCTGCCCAGGGACATAATTGCTGAGGAATGCCCAATGGCATCCTTAGAATTACCTGAATGCATCTCTTGCCAGCTCTTTCAGCTGAGACCTCTGCTACTAACAAGTAGATTCTGCATTGAGAGTTGTGCTGAATTCCAGTGATGTAAAAAGAAATCAACTAAGAGCAGCAAGATAATGGTGAGCATGGGTCTGGATCCAAGAATACTCGGGAAAGGCAGAGAGCTGCATTGTCATTGGAGCACTGGGGGATTCAGGAATGCATAGAAGGAGATTCCAACAAACATGACATTTAAAATAAATGAGATATTGTAAATAGAAAACTCAGGTATCAAATTTGGGCAAAAAACAAAACAGGAGATAAACCTGAAAGAACATGCCACTCATATTGCAAAGACCAAAGTGGCAGTGCTGCTATGTTAGCTATTAAAATGTAAAGAAACACACGTGAGCATTACATTCTAGACATTATCTTTATGTGTTATCAAGTTCAGTACTGGATGTGTGAATGTGTGTCTTTACTTTATTGTCATTTATTTTCTTGCATATAAGCAGAAGACAAATTAAAGGTTATTTTAAATAATTAGCATAATTGTAAAGGGTTATTGCAATAATAACATAATGCCTAAAATGTCTCTTCAATTATAGCTCTGTAATATCATATCTTTAGTTGAAAATCATCCTTAGAAAAATCTAGTAGAAATTGATAAAAATAAAATATTGGATAGACTATTAGACTTTTATTCATATGGTTTAAAATGGATCCTAGTCAGATTACTGCAAATTTCTTTGGTACAATTTGAGTCTTTTTCAGAGACCCTCGGTCTCTCACTACAGGCTCTGCATTAAAGCGATGGTAAGAAGTGATAACAATGATAGATATGCTAATTTCTTCATTCACTCTACTTCACTCTCTTTATTCTTTCCAATTACGGCAAATGCTACTGAAACTGTAATTAAGCTTGTGCTGTAGTCCTGACTGCCTGCCACCGTAATGAAACCTCATTGATTTTCTTTTATTTCTTTCTGCTGTGTACAATATTATTTGGATGAAACATACCGTACAGGACTCAATTGCATTAAGAAACTGAAACAACATGCTAAGCTTAAATTCAGAATACAAAAAAAAACTGTAGTTTGTGAACCAGAGCAAGAACAAAAGCCAAATTTATCCTTCCAAATTTAATAATTTGTCTTGAATTCTCCCCATAAGTGATATCCAATTTGCCATTAAAATATTAGACTACTGAAAAAGGGATAAATTAAACTTATATTAAATTATAAATCTGTCATATGGCAATACTTTAGATAGACAACACTGTAAGATCAACCATAGTGTGATAAAGGTTAATAATATTAACTGATCCACTGGATGGTTGAATGGTTCTACAGTGTAACAGAAAAAGTGATTGATATGGATCATATTTTCCACCAAAATGTGTAGGATGACATTTTATGGCTCATTCTCATTTAACAAGCAAATGGAATCAATCTGCCATCAGGCAGCATGAGTAGCTTTTTAGTGCTACACTTATTTTTGCCATTTTCTGACGTGTTATCTTCAAACTCTGCTGTTTTTGTGATTTACAGATAATCTGGTAAACAATATAAAACAATAGAATATGATCTGTTGCTGGAATATGAGAACACAATAAATAGGAGCTGAGGTAGCACATGCAACTCAGTGATCCTGCTCTGGTATTCAGTAAAACCAAAGATGATTTGATCTTGGCCTTAATTCAACTTTCCTGCTTCTTCTTCACAAACCTTCACTCACCTTTAGTTTAAGAATCTGTTCACCTCAAATGTAGTCAATGACTCAGGCCCCAGTTCTTTGGGCTAGAGAATTCCAAAGATTCTCAAATCTGAGGGAAGAAATTTCTTCTAATCTCTAAAATTGGTGACTCCTTATTCTGAAATGATGTCACTAGTTCTAGATTCCCTGTGAGGGGGAACATCCTCTTAGCATCTACTCTATCAAGCTTGTTCAACTTTTCCGCATGCCATAATCCTTTCATTGCAATAACCTATCATGTGAACTTTCCTTGACCTTAGTGCAAATTATTTCTCCACTATAGTTGTAGCAAAGCTTGCCTACTTTTATGTACCATCACCCTTACAAATTGAAATAACTCCAGAGACTGACATCACC
This sequence comes from Chiloscyllium plagiosum, assembly GCF_004010195.1. NCBI lineage: Eukaryota > Metazoa > Chordata > Chondrichthyes > Orectolobiformes > Hemiscylliidae > Chiloscyllium > Chiloscyllium plagiosum. Next base: position 30,236,576 of record NC_057731.1, on the reverse strand, counting down.
GCATCACCCTTGATCTACATGAGGAGAGTCCTTGACTTTGATCCAGCTCCCTCAGAAACAGCTCTCAGAGTGATCAAACCCTTTGACACTCCTGTTTAAATCCGTCAGCCAGGGCTCTCTGATTGGACCATGTTAACAACCCCAATCAGGGAACTCATGCTGTATGAGGTCCACCTGGCTGACCTCATTATAGTAACTACATTCCACACCCCCCACCCCCCCCCCCCCCCCCCCCCAGAGGACATAGGCCATTTCTTTTTAGAGCTTCTCCTGGGGTGTTTTAGTACAGGGATAGGTTCCTCCAACTCTGCCTCTCATACAGGTGGCGTGTAACGTACAGTAGCTTGCCTCTTGCACCTGGAGCATCTCGGAAGAAATTCATTCTCTTCTTTAGTTGGCAAAGGCTTTGAGGTGACAATATCCACTGTGTCCATCTCAGATTCCAAGCTCTTGATGGAGAGGTTAGATTTCAGGTAGTTGGCGCTTTTGCATGGTTACATCATTAATCCCACATATCAAACAATTGCTCAGCATCTTATTAAGGGGTAAACCAAAGTCACATGTTTCTGCTAGTTATCTTAATCAAAAATCCTGATATGGATTGCCTGGTTCTTGAATTACAGAATAAAACTGATAGCATCTCAGAATTAGAGGAGGCATAGGGTCAAAATATTCCTTTAAAAAATCTGTCAACTCTTGAAAGGTTTTTGTATCTGGAGAGTTACCTGTTGCTTGTCAGCTGCCCCAATGTCATTTGACTGGAATAAATAACACATTCTTTCCACATACTGGGCCCATTCTATGACAGCAGGATAGAACAAGTCAAGCTTCCCAAATGAGGGCATGATGCCAGAAATGCTTACCCCCAACTCAAAGATGAAAGCTGTGAGTGAATTTCTTCAGGAGTATGCATTTCTCTTATCGCCAGTGAAATAGCTCCACAGAGTCTGATAACCCATCATCACGTCACCCTTTATTTACACAGAAACTGGTCCAGCTCCCTGAGAGACAGCTCACAGAGTGAACAGAACCAATGACACGCCTGTTTATTTCTGTCAGCCAGGGGTCCCTGATTGGACCAGATTAACAGCCCCAATCAGGGAACTCATATTCTGTGAGGTCCACCGGACTGACCTCAGTACAATTACTGCACAAATAAAGGCCAATTCCACTCACCTTCCTAATCATATGTGTCTTTAAGCCAACCTTTTGCGCTTCATGTATGAGGACACCCAGATCCCTCTGCACTGCAGAATTCTGCAGTCTTTCTCCATTTTAAATAAGATTTTGATTTTCCATTCTCCCTGTAAAGTGGATAACCTCACTAAGAAAAAGATGAAGAAAATAGATAATGAGCATAAATAATTAAGGCAGTAACATCTTCTATAAGTGTGAAAGTTTTCTACAAGTTTTCTATATCATATAAACGTGTCAAAGTCCTGTCCAGTCACTGACACTATCTCTACACTTTTACAAATGCTTTGGCCGAGATTTTACCATCTCTCTGGAGATGGGCTATGAGGTGGGACACTTTGCTAAATTGATCTGGAGGGCATTGGGATAGGACCTGATGTATTCCTACCTCTAAAGGATATTGTCAATGACAGGAATCAACCAAATTAACAAGTACAGGCTTGTAGCCAATGAATATAATTAATGGACAAATAAACAGTCAACCTCACCTCACTGAAATTTTATCAACATTGTGACAGCTCCAAGGAGATGTTTGATGAAAGCATAGCAAAGCTGAAAGAGCAACATACATAAAAATCACAAATTTGCATAAGTGCAATAATAAAAACGATTCTCATACTGCACATGGCAAACTGATTCATTTGCTTGATAAATGAAACTAAGACATAAAATGTTTTTGCATGAGGAGATTGTCAAGTGTATTCAGGTAGCCTTCAAAAAGGTGCTGGGGAGGAGGTGGGGCAGCATTCTTTTATGGTTGTTCCATTCTTACAGAGGAAGTTCCTACAGCACTGGCCATCCTTGACACATTGAAAAATGACAAACAATGACAGAATCAATTTTTTGAAAATTGTCAATAATCTATGAAATTTTGAGGATTATAATTAATGCATCCACTATCTCTATGGCTAATTCCTTTAAGAGCCTGGGAGACAGGCTATTAGACCCCAGGGTAATGGTTAGCCTTTAGTTCCATTGGTTTCCCTAATAAATTTTTCCCTGGAGATTATTTCAAGCTCCTTCCTCCATTTGCCTCCTGGTTTTTTACAATAATGAACACAGATGTAACACATTCAAATTTTCTGACATTTCCTTGATTCCCATTAATTCCTCATATGTATCCTAAATGAGACCATTTTTACTTTTTCATTCTCTTTTTTTCACACTTGTAGAAGATGTTACTGCCTTGATAATTTATGCTCATTATCTATTTTCTTCATCTTTTTCTTAGTCATCCTTTGTTGCAAGTTAATTTTCAGAGAATCATGGACTAGGACTCCCACGTCCCTTGCACTTCAGATTTCTGAATTTTCTCCCCATTTAGAAAGTAGACTATGCCTCTATTCTTCCTGGCAAAGTGCGTGACCTCACACTTTCCCACGTCATATTCCATCTGCCACTTCTTTGCCCACTCTCATAAACTGTCCAAATCCTTCTGCAGCCTCCCTTCTCAATATTATCTGTCTCTCTCTACCCATCAACGTTTTGGGATTCTCCTGCTCCTCAGATGCTGCCTGACCTGCTGTACTTTTTCAGCATCACACTCTCTGATTAGCAAGGTTCAATCTCATGGAATACAGGGAGAACTAGCCATTTGGATACAGAATTGGCTCAAAGGTAGAAGATAGAGGACGGTGGTGGAGGGTTGTTTTTCAGACTAGTGGCTAGTGACCAGTGGAGTGCCACAAGGATCAGTGCTAGGCCCTTTACTTTTTGTCATTTACATAAATGATTTGGATGCGAGCATAAGAGGTACAGTTAGTAAGTTTGCAGATGACACCAAAATTGGAGGTATAATGGACAGCGAAGAGGGTTACCTCAGATTACAACAGGATCTTGGCCAGATGGGCCAATGGGCTGAGAAGTGGCAGATGGAGTTTAATTCAGATAAATGCAAGGTGCTGCATTTTGGGAAAGCAAATCCTAGCAGGACTTATATACTTAATGGTAAGGTCCTCGGGAGTGTTGCTAAACAAAGAGACCTTGGAGTGAAGGTTGATAGCTCCTTGAAAGTGGAGTCGCAGGTAGATAGGATAGTGAAGAAGGCGTTTGTTATTCTTTCCTTTATTGGTCAGAGTATTGAGTATAGGAGTTGGGAGGTCATGTTGCTGCTGTACAGGACATTGGTTAGACCAGTGTTGGAATATTGCGTGCAATTCTGGTCTCCTTCCAATTGGAAAGATGTTGTGAAACTTGAAAGAGTTCAGAAATGATTGACAAGGATGTTGTCAGGGTTGGAGGATTTGAGCTGTAGGGAGAGGCTGAACAGGCTGGGGCTGTTTTCCTTGGAGCGTCGGAGGTTGAGGGGTGACCTTATAGAGTTTTACAAAATTATGCGGAGCATGGACAGGGTAAATAGGCAAAGTCTTTTCTCTGGGGAGTCCAGAACTAGAGGGCATAGTTTAGGGTGAGAGGGGAAACATATAAAAGAGACCTAAGGGGCAACTTTTTCACATAGAGGGTGGTACATATATGCAATGAGCTGCCAGAGGATGTGGTGGAGGCTGGTACAATTGCAACATTTAAGAGGCATTTGGATGGGTATATGAATAGGAAGGGTTTGGAGGGATATGGGCCGGGTGCTGGCAGGTGGGACTAGATTGGGTTGGGATATGTGGTCGTCATGGACGGGTTGGACCGAAGGGTCTGTTTCCATGCTGTACATCTCTATGACTCTATGACTCTCGACTCTAATCTTCAGCATCTGCAGTCCTCACTTTCGCCTGATTGTTCCCTGGGTGCTTCACTGCAAGCTGTTCCACAAAGCTATTTCATAGAAATTCCACAAATTCCTTATCTTGCGATCCACTACCAACCTGATTTTCTCAGTCCACCTGCATATTGAAATCTCCCATGATCATTGTAACCTTGTTTTCTTACTTGCCTTTTCTATCTCCTGGTGTATCCTGTGCCCAACATCCTGACTACCGTTGTTGTGGTTCTGTTCGCCGAGCTGGAAATTGTTGTTGCAAACGTTTCGTCCCCTGTCTAGGTGACATCCTCAGTGCTTGGGAGCCTCCTTTGAAGCGCTTCTGTGGTGTTTCCTCCGGCATTTATTGTGGCCTGTCCCTGCCGCTTCCGGTTGTCAGTTTCAGCTGTCCGCTGCAGTGGCCGGTATATTGGGTCCAGGTCAATGTGTTTGTTGATGGAGTTTGTGGATGACTGCCATGCTTCTAGGAATTCTCTGGCTGTTCTTTTTTGGCTTGCCCTATAATGGTAGTGTTGTCCCAGTCGAATTCATGTTGCTTGTCGTCTGCGTGTGTGGCTACTAAGGATAGCTGGTCGTGGCGTTTCGTGGCTAGTTGATGTTCATGGATGCGGATCGTTAGCTGTCTTCCTGTTTGTCCTATATAGTGTTTTGTGCAGTCCTTGCATGGGAGAATTCACCACAAAGGTATACAGGAAAGCCACACACACAGAACAATGCCTGAACTATGAAAACAACCACCCCAACACACACAAACGAAGTTGCATCAAGACACTATTCAAAAGGGCCACAATATACTGCAGCACACCAGAACTGCAAAAAGAGGAAGAGGAACACCTGTACAAGGTATTCGCCAAAAACGGATACCCGCGCAATTTCATCAACAGATGCCTAAGAGAAAGACAACGGAATGAGGACATGCCGCAACCCAAAGGACTAGCCACACTACCAAACATCAGGAGCATTTCAGAACTGACAGCCAGACTACTGCGACCACTAGGACTTATAACAGCATACAAACCAACAGCCATCCTCAGACAACAACTCACCAGAATGAAGGACC
>NC_057731.1:30230154-30231490 GCF_004010195.1 Chiloscyllium plagiosum | reverse complement strand
TAGCCACACACGTAGACGACAAGCAACATGAATTCGACTGGGACAACGTTACCATTATAGGGCAAGCCAAACAAAGAACAGCCAGGGAATTCCTAGAAGCATGGCACTCATCCACAAACTCCATCAACAAACACATCGACCTGGACCCAATATACCGGCCACTGCAGCGGACAGCTGAAACTGACAACCGGAAGCGGCAGGGACAGGCCACTATAAATGCCGGAGGAAACACCTCAGAAGCGCTTCACAGGAGGCTCCCAAGCACTGAGGATGTCACCTAGACAGGGGACGAAACGTTTGCAACAAACATTTTCAGCTCGGCGAACAGAACCACAACAACGAGCACCCGAGCTACAAATCTTCACCCAAACTTTGAAAATCCTGACTACCATTTGGAGGCCTGTACATAACTCCCATTATGGATTTATCTTTTATATTTGCGTTTCCTCAACTCTCCCATCACGATTCTACATCATCTGATCCTGCATAGTTTCTTGCTATCAATTTAATTTCATTTCTTGGTAATAAGGCAACCCCACCCTCTCTGTCCTTCTGCTGTATTTTCTATCAAATGTATTTCCTTGGATACTGAGCTCCCAGACCTGATCCCCTTGCAGCTACATCTCTGTGATGCCTACCACATCATAACTATCAATTTCAATCTGTACCACAAGCTCATTTACTTATTTCATATATTGCATGCACTCACATACAACACCTTCAGTTCTGTTGTTATGGTCCCACTTCTCTTTGTCATCCCTGTATCCAGTATGCTTCCAGTTAGATTCTTAAGCTTTTCCAAACACTCTGCTCAAGTAGCTCAATCATGAGCCACATGCTCTGTTACCTTCAGTGGCAGCAGCTGCTATCTTTGCAGGGTCATTTCTAGAGGGTTTCCCACTGGCCCTGCAAGCTTGTGCGAGCTCACCAATGTCACTAACTAGACAGTGGGAGCAAACACAACCTCCCCCAACAGAATGCACTCAACATTTGAATTTTGATTCAAACAAAAATTTAGACCCACTTGTCTCAGCAACAATTCCTCAATTTGCGTGAACAGCCTTGCTGTTGCTTGTCCTCCTCATGCATGCCTGTTGGAGTTTTGGAGCAGACATCTGGTGAGAGCAGGGATTCAATTTTTCCAGGTAAAAACAATGACTGCAGATGCTGGAAACCAGATTCTGGATTAGTGGTGCTGAAAGAGCACAGCAGTTCAGGCAGCATCCAAGGAGCAGTAAAATCGACGTTTCGGCCAAAAGCCCTTCATCAGGAATAAAGGCAGAGAGCCTGAAGGCTGGAGAGATAAGCTAGAGGAGGGTGGGGGTGGGGAGAAAGT
>NC_057731.1:30187735-30229937 GCF_004010195.1 Chiloscyllium plagiosum | reverse complement strand
GCATTGGGAGCAACGGATACAATAAATGATATTAATGGATGTGTAGGTAAAACTTTGATGGATGTGGAAGGCTCCTTTAGGGCCTTGGATAGAGGTGAGGGAGGAGGTGTGGGCGCAGGGTTTACAATTCCTGCGGTGGCAGGGGAAGGTGCCAGGATGGGAGGGTGGGTTGTAGGGGGGCATGGACCTGACCAGGTAGTCACGGAGGGAACGGTCTTTGCGGAAGGCGGAAAGGGGTGGGGAGGGAAATATATCCCTGGTGGTGGGGTCTTTTTGGAGGTGGCAGAAATGTCGGCGGCCGATTTGGTTTATGCGAAGGTTGGGAGGGTGGAACGGTTGGAGGGGTGGGGTCTGAGGATGGAGGTGCGGGATGTGGACGAGATGCGTTGGAGGGCACCTTTAACCACGTGGGAAGGGAAATTGCGGTCGCTAAAGAAGGAGGCCATCTGGTGTGTTCTGTGGTGAAACTGGTCCTCCTGGCGGAGGGGGAAGAATTGGGAATACGGGATGGCATTTTTGCAAGAGGTAGGGTGGGAAGAGGTGTAATCCAGGTAGCTGTGGGAGTCGGTGGGTTTGTGAAAAATATCAGTGTCGGTCGTCATTAATGGAGATGGAAAGGTCCAGGAAGGGGAGGGAGGTGTCAGAGATGGTCCATCTTATCACCTCAGGGGATCTTCTACCTACAGTTCCAACCTCAGAGTTCGGGAACCCTGCACCGCCTGATTCTACCTCCTACCCAAGATCCACAAGCCTGACTGCCCCGGCCGACCCATCATCTCAGCCTGCTCCTGCCCCACCGAATTCATCTCCACATACCTCAATACTGTCCTATCACTCCTAGTCCAGGAACTCCCCACATACGTTCAGGATACTACCCACGCCCTTCACCTCCTCCAAAACTTCTGTTTCCCTGGCCCCCAATTCCTCATCTTCACCATGGGCACCCAGTCCCTCTACATCTCCATCTGTCATAACCAGGGCCTCCATGCCCTCCATTTCTTCCTCTCCTGACGTCCCCACCAGTACCCTTCCACTGACATCCTTATTTGTTTGGCTGGACTGGTCCACACACTCGACAGTTTTTCCTTTGAATCCTCCCACTTCCTCCAGACGAAAGGGGTAGCCATGGGCACTCACATGAGCCCCAGCTATGCCTGTCTCTTTGTCGGCTAGACAGAATGGTCCATCTTCCGAAGTTAGACTGGAACCACTCTCCACCTTTTCTTCCGCTATATTGATGACTGCTTCGGTGCCACCTCGTGCTCCCACAAGGAGGTTGAACAGTTCATCAACTTCACCAACACATTCCACCCTGACCTTAAATTCATTGGGACCAGCTCTGACACCTCCCATCCCCTTCCTGGACCTCTCCAATTCCATCAACTCTGTCAACACTGACATTTTCTACAAACCCACTGACTCCCACAGCTATCTGGATTACACCTCCTCCCACTCTACCTTCTGCAAAAATGCTATCCCGTGTTCCCTATTCCTCTGTCTCCGCCGCATCTGCTCTCAAGAAGACCAGTTCCACCAAAGAACACACCAGATGGCCGCCTTCTTTAAAGACCGTAATTTCCCCTCCCATGTGGTTGGAGATGCCCTTCCCCTGCTACCGCAGGAATTGCAAAACCTGCGCCCACACCTTCCCCCCTCAACTCCATCCAAGGCCCCAAAGAAGCTTTCCACATCCATCAAAGTTCCACCTGCACTTCCACACATGTCATTTATTGTATCCGTTGCTCCAGTGCGGTCTCCACTACACTGGGGAGCCCAGACGCCTTCTCACAGAGTGCATCAGAGAACATCTCTTGGACACCCGCACCAATCAACCCCACCGCACCGTGGCCGAACATTTCGACTCCCCCTCCCATTCTGCCAAGGACATGCAGTTCCCTGGGCCTCCTCCATCGCCACTCCCTCATCACCGATGCCTGGAGGGAGAATGCCTCATCTTCCGCCGAGGGACCCTTCAATCCCATGGCATCAATATGGACTTCACCAGTTTCCTCATTTCTCCTCCCCCCACTTTACCCCAGTTCCAACCTTCCAGCTCAGCACCATCCTTGTGACCTGTCCCACCTGTCGATCTTACTTCTCACCTATCCGCTCCACCCTCCTCTCCCTATCACCTTTACCCCACTTCCACCCACCTATTGCACTCTCAGTTACCTTCTCTCCAGCCCCAACCCCCTCCCATTTATCTCTCCACCCCCGAAGCTCCCAGCCTCATTCCTGATGAAGGGCTTTTGCCCGAAACGTTGATTTTCCTGCTCCTTGGATGCTGCCTGACCTGCTTTTCCAGCACCACTCTAACCTTGACTCTAATCTCCAGCATCTGCAGTACCCATTTCCGCCCAGGAGGAATAGAAGGTCAGGCTGGGCCAGCTGCAGGAATGCTGATAGTGCTGTGTCATCTTCCTGACATTGGACAAGCCCATACTGATAGAGGATCCCAGCAGAAAACTGGAAGTGGCCTGCCAATGGCAAGTCAGGGGTTATTGATGCTTCCTCCCAATCACTTTGCTGTATAAGGTAATGGTTCTGAAAAGGTTAATATTGAAGTTGCATTAGCTCCAACCAGTCTGATGTCACACACAGTATTTGGGTGTAGACAGTGAATGTTACACTAGCTTTTGAGTGAGCAGATGTATTCTGTGCAGTTCCTGAGACTCCTTAGTAACTATGCCTGATCAGTAATGTAATTTGTATTTATTGCTTTCATGTAATAAACCATCTTGTTAACTGAGACAAGTGTCTCTTCTGTTTATTCTCATTAGTAGTCTATCCTCTACACTGATAATAGATAGTCTTGACACAGTACAGACATAGATGGATTGGTGAACTACCTCAAACAACCCTTATCCACTTATCAGCAGAGGTGCCAGATACTGCAATGTGCCAGTGATGTCAATCTGGGCTAGTATCACATGCTCCTGCACAATTCTGGTGGGATGTGACAGCCATAGCCATGCCACAAACCATGCCCAATAGCTGTGGCCTTATGGCCAGAGATTCCGATAACCAGAGAGTTGGAGCAATATAAATTGGAGTTGTGTGTCAGGACCATGCAGACTCCTCAGTGCAGCAGACTCCAAGGGAATTGCTTGGGAAATCTGAATTTTCAGATGAGTAATTCCCTCCAAGAGTCCAGTAAAGTTGGAGAATTTGGAGGATTTTGACTCACTTAAGAAGCATAGTTATCTCCTTAACCACCGACACTCTGTGGACCGCTGAAAACCCCCACCTGATCAGACAACTATTCTCCCCATCATTAACTTGGCTCAATTACAAATGATTCTGCTTGATACCCACCACATTTGTCTGACACACTCATCCCAGTTAGCCTGACAACATCAAGACTCCCATCATCCCCCAAACCTAACAACTCACAAACCTGATACTGCACTCCCCAAACATTTGACGCATATCCTCTATACACATATCTGCTCAATTTAACTGTCATCTCTGTATTTTTCATTATTAATTCCCCAGACTCATTTTCTATATGACTAGCACTCACTTTGTTCATTCTTTTCTTTTTAAAAGATCTATAGAAACTCTTACTCTGCTTTTATAGTTCTCGTTAGCTTTCTTTCCTAATTTTGCTTCATTAACATTTTTGTTATTATTTACTGTATTAATATTCTTTCCAATTTTCTAAACTGCCACTCATCTTTCTGTAATTAAGTAATTAAATTCAATAATATCTATAACGTTTTTAGGTAATCATGGTTGGTGGTCCTCCTGTTGGAAAGTTTCTTTCCCATTAGAATGTATCTATTTTATGTGTTCTGAAATATCCTCTTAATTGTCTGCCATTGCATCTCTATTGACTTATTCCTTAACCTGATTCACCAGTTCATATTAGTTAGCTCTGCTTGACGCCCACATAATTGCCCTTTTTAAGTTTAGAATACTAATGCTGAACTCACTCTTCTCCTCCTCAAACCGAAGATACACTTCAATCATATCATAGTGTTGGCATCTAGCAATGCCTTCAAAACTCGGTCATTAATTAACCTGATCTTGCTGTACAATACAAGGTGTAGTATAGCCTGCTTTATGATTGACTCCGTAACATGCTGTTCTAACAAACGATCCCAAAAACAATCTATGAACTCCTTAATGAAGCTATTTTTGCCCATTTGATTTTGACTATGCCCGAATTGCATCAAGTCCTTTGAAAGGACCCGTGCTAGGGCGCCTTTTGGGTTTTCTTGCCATGTCTTACCAATCTTGCCTCCTGAGCTACCTACCATGGCTGATTCCAGTTCCAATAGCCATTCCCAGAATAATTCATCTCTCATTAATTCACCAGCAACCCTTGAGTTCGTACCATCTTTAAAAGGCCATTGTGCACCTGGACAAGAACTGTCAGTCTCGAGCTACCCTGAATAGTCCCTAGCATTTGCCCTCCACTCTCTGTTGGCAGGCATCTCCATACTGTACATGTAACACCTTCCATAGACATTGGCATTGAACACATAGCAGTCCTACCACATAGCATGGCACAGATTGGGCCAGGGTGCTCCTCAAAGTTGCTCAATCACCTCCATTCGCTTATTCACTTCATGCCTTTCTGGATGCTCACAGCATCCCTGCCTTGTCTTGTCTTTTAGCACTTTGCCCCTTCAGCCAGAATTTAAAGGTTGACAGACCTGCTGCATCACCTTGCCTTTTAGTATAGACACAAAACCAAGGAACTTTTCTATTAGTCAGCAGTCATCAGTCATGAGGTAGACATCTTGTTGTACAGCTCACTGCGAAACTAATCTCATTCTTGTACCATGTGCCAACGTCTTCTGCAGCAAACACACTATGCATTGTGCAAGCAAACATCCATGTCTCAAAGTTAGGGGCAGTAATCCACACTGAAGTCCAAGGAGACATTCATCTGTCATGGAGTCCTGGCACAGTAAGTCAAGTGCAGCCTCTTAGATCAGTCCATGGGCTTGGCACAGATGCCCATTGGAGGTAATAGGGAACTAGCATAATCATGGGTATTGCTTCTTACTTAGTTGTTGGAAAATGGATGCTTCAGCACCTTTATAGAACTGGTGCCAGGCCTCTTTGACAAGAGCCAAGATCCTCACCTCGTAGCCAGATACCCCATCATCTGTTCTGGCCTTTTTGACCATTCTGAACCATTTTCTCCTGGAATGAGAGAAGCAGGTGGTGGAGTGAGACAAATGTGGTTGGCAAAGCTGTTAGTGCTGATCCAGATGGGGGAAATTGTGGTGAGGTGTCCCAAGTAGGTCAGGAGACAGTGCGCAAGGCATGCAGGGTTAGTGGTATGGTGTGCATAGGAGTGAGTGAGGGAAAATGCTGGATGCAAGTGTGAGAACCATAGACCATGAGTCTTGATCGGAGGTGGCTGCAGTAACATAAAGTGTGAGTGCACTCACCTCCTGACTCCTACATCCTGTAAACAAACTACAAGGCACAATTAGGGGATAATGGAAGAAATGAGGCCCAGATAAGATCAGCCATTGAATGGCATAACAAGCACGAGGGGCTGAATTGCATGCTCCCACTCCTAGTTCTTATGTTCTTAATCTCCACTTAGAGTCACAGAGATGTATAGCTCGGAAATGACCTTTCCATGCAACTCGTCCATATTCATTGGATGAATGCAATAATCAAGAAGTTCAACACTATCCAAAGTAATGCAGCTCAGATGATCAGCACTTCAACCATCACCTATAAGAATTCACCCCCCTCCACCAACAATACACAGTGGCATCGTCGTGTACACCCGTACACATTACTGTGGATCTGGAGTCAAATATAGGCCAGACCAGTTAAGGATGGCAGATTTCCTTCCCTACATGGCATTCGTGAACCAGATAGTTCTTTACAACTGAGTCAGCTTTTAAGATGATGCCAAAACCTGAGATGTAGTGGACAGCAAAGATTACCTCAGATTACAACAGGATCTTGATCAGATGGGCCAATGGGCTGAGGAGTTGCAGATGGAGTTTAATTTAGATAAATGGTTTTTCCAAAATGCAGTACCTCATAATCAGAGCAGGACTTATATACTTAATGGTAAGGTCCCAGGGAGTGTTGCTGAACAAAGAGACCTTGGAGTGAAGGTCCATAGTTCCTTGAAAGGACAGTTGCAGGTAGATAGGATAGTGAAGAAGGCATTTGGTATACTTTCCTTTATTGGTCAGAGCATTGAGTATCGGAGTTGGGATGTTATGTTGCATCTGTACAGGACATTGATTAGGCCGCTTTTGCAATATTGATTGCAGTTCTGGTCTCCTTCTTATTGGAAGGATGTTGTGAAACTTGAAAGGGTTCAGAAAAGATTTACAAGGATGTTGCCAGTGTTGGAGGATTTGAGCAATAGGGTGAGGCTGAATAGGCTGGAGCTGTTTTCCCTGGAGCGACGGAGGCTGAGGGGTGACCTTATAGAGATTAATAAAATCATGAGGGGCATAAATAGGGTAAAGAGACAATGTCTTTTCCCTGCAGTGGGGGAATCCAGAACTAAAGGGCATTGGTTCAGGGTGAGAGGGGAAAGATAAAAGAGACCTAAGAGGCAACGTTTTCACACAGAGGTGGTACGTGTATGGAATGAGCTGCCAGAGGAATTGGTGGAGGCTAATACAATTGCAACATTTAAAAGGCATCTGGATGGGTATATGAATAGGAAGGTTTCAGAAGGATATGGGCCAAGTGTTGGCAAATGTGACTAGATTACGTTAGAATATCTGGGTGGCATGGACAAGTTGGACCAAAGGGTCTGTTTCCATGCTGTATATCTCTGTGACTCTATGACTCTAATTGAACTTAAATTACACCAGCTGCAATGGTGCTATTTGAATTCATGTCCCCAGGGCAACAACTCTGGAGTACTGGTCCAGTCACATTACTATAACACTACCATCATGGTGAGTTGTATTGCAGCAATTAACCAAAGTTCTATCAACAGGGCCTTTTAACCTGTGAACACTATAATCGAAGAGGTCAAGGTTGACAAATTTATATGTAAATCACCATCAGCTGGTTCCCCTCCTGGACACTCACCACCCTGACTTGGAGCTGATTGAACTATGCTAATTCATTCTGATGTAGGCACCATACAAAGTTCACGCTGCTTGCTAATTTAAATTATGGCAGTGTATGACCCAGTATTAAACTGGCTACTGAGTAGCTGAATGTCTCAGCAAGGAGTCCAAGTTTGAATGAGACTTCCATTACATGAAGCTAGCCTACAATGTTTAAAGCCAGATTGTCTCTCTTAATATATAGTGGCTACTGAAACTGGTTGATGAAGACATTCTGGGCAGGAACAGAAGTGAAAAGGTGCACAACAGAGTGTGTTCCAAGCCATTCTAATTCTGCATTGGAGGTGTGAACAGGCCCCAGGCTGGAAAGATCCCAGAGTGAAAAAATTCGCAATGGTTTCCTTGATGGCTACTGCCAGCACTGTCTTGCCCTGTAAGCTGAAGGTCTGTCTGCAATTGGTAACAGATTTCACTCTTGTAAAACAAGAGGCAAAATGCATGTTTTCATGAGGTTGATTAAAATAAGAAAGTGCTCCCTGGAAAAAAAAGGACTGCTGCTGTGAGTCCTTTTGCTCCTCTATCCTGATCAGTATGACCTCTTCTGTACTACCTCTGCACAAATGCTGTAGGCCATGGACCAAGGAGATGGCATAGCACCCATGTCTGAAAGTAAGCAGCCTGACCAAAACAATACGTATTCCATATGGAGTTTCATTCTCTATTGGCTTCACCAATTTTAGACAGAAGTTGAAAATCCATTTCCACAAACACCCGAGGAGAAATCAATCAGCAACCAGCCCGCAAGTAGTTCATCACTTCAAATAGTGCTGGTATGAGGATCCTTCCTGATACTGAATGAATGCTGAGCTGTGCATGTTTCAGAGAAGGCATTATTAGTGGTGTGGTAGGGGCCTCTCGTGGCACAGTGGTAGTGTCCCTATGCCTGAACTGAAAGTAAGTTTTGAAAAGGTTGATTAGGAAAATAGGTTAAATTTAAAAAAAAAGTCGTGTGGTAAGGGTAGAAATGCGTACAGGCACTCGGTAGAAAATTTACTGCTGTGTTATACACTAAAATTATACGCTGATTGACATCAGGAGCTGTCAATCCTGTACATTTCTGGCACGTGCACCTGAAGACCACACTAGTGAGCCAAAATTGTGTGGCAAAGACCATGATGCAGGTGAGGAGCAGCCAATGTGCACACCACATTAAATATGTATCATTTGCAGAAACTATAGTAAGGAACCAAATTTTAGTGTCAGAATGTCTGACTATTGGTACCAAATCTCAAGTAAGCAAATAAATTTGTGAATTCAGCTACTGTGAATACAATTACAATTGCTGCATGCAAGAAGTGTATTTCCATTTGTTCATTGCCTGGTTTAAGGAAATTGTGATGAATTTTCAAGTATCCCAGTCATTTGATCAAGGGAAGGAAGCATTACTATTGGAGCATCCAGGCTACCCGATGTGGACATTAATATAACCTTAAATTGAAGATGGTGGGAAGATGAGGTGCAAAAAAATAGGAAGTTCGAATGCTGGCGGCAGTTACCAAATAAGAGAACTTAATTTAAGAATTCAATGGCTAGTGTTGTGTACACAAATTGTACTCCAATGACTTGTTCATTACTTACCCTAACCAAATCCTGATGAATTAAAAGTTATGTCATTTGATTAGCTGATTGAGGAAAGGAAGTATTGCTATTGGAACATGCAAACTACATTCAATGATGATAAATTATTTCATGAAACGAGCAGGTCTAAGGCAGGGATATATGTGAAACATCATGGTTCCTTACCATTATCCATTTTAATCCAAGAACAAATGCAAGTGCCATTGTGACATTCATGGTGAATTCTTTTTATAATGGCAGAATATATATTTTATATATATTTTAAATTGACATTTTTGTACTCGGGATTATTCAAATATATGGAATAATCCAATACCCAACATATAAAACTATCAAAATTTAATTGAATTGCTATCTAACCTACACACAATAAATGTTGCAGCTAATGGTTTTGTAATAAAAATTGCTAGAAGTCTGTTGTGAAGGTAAAGCATTTTCCAAGTATCAACTTTTATAAAAAGCTGCTCTACTTTTGTCCATTAATGCCTTCCTCTTTCTGATAGGTAATTTAAACAAGTACAGTGTGTCCTTATTGAAAATGTTTTATCTTGCTAGCTCCTGTAAATGGCTTTAACCTTTTCATCGAACAAAAGCACTGAATCGTAGAACAAAACTCACAAAGCATTGGCCCTGGCATCACTGCTGGAAAAGCAGCTACATGCAGTCTACAAATGGTCTTTTTCTTTTGCCCTGGTAATTAGATGTATTAAAAGGACAAAGTAGTTAATGTAACTGATGTCCAGGACCTCACTCTTTTCATTTTGTATATTTCAGAAAGCAGTGATGCCTCTTTCTTTAGCAATGGAGTGAAGAATGTTGGCAGTAAGTAAAATTAACAAGCTTAATCTGTGAGGAATCTGCCGTAAATCATAGATGAAATGTATCTCCAGCAACGAGAGGGTAATAATTTGTGGTGTCCCCTTTTTTACACAGTTACTAGAACATACAATAAATTAACTCTATTTTAGTTTGCAGGCTCCATTAATCACCACAAAGAGATATGTAGTCAAGTTACACAAGAAAGAACTCAACTGGTGCATTTCAGATATGCAATTATAAACCATTAGGCTGACTCTAATTAGGCTGGGATGTTGATATTTCAACTGCTGTTTTATTATAGTGTTTTGTTTCTCCTATCTTGGCAAAAAGGGCTAGGGAAGGCAGCAACACAAGCACCAAGAAAATTAACTATGGGTTTTATGTTAGTTGAGAATGCACGGTTCCATGGTGCTGCACTCAAAAATCCTTAACTCAAATTGATCTGCTTGAGGTGCCACATTTAATTGTTAGCTAACAGACTGACATGTCATCTTACCTCTCTTGTTGCTCCCCACAATGCTGACTATCCTTGCACATTAGTCCACCGCACTGATTTGAAATTACAGACTGGAGGCAGACTGTCTACCACCACTGCCTATATTAACAGCTAGTGATTCTCCCAAAACAGCACTGACTCATCAGTGTCCTTGTTTTCCAAGTGAAAGGCAAATAAAAGGTCAAGCAGAAAATGTACAAGGCTTTAATTTTTGTATGAGAATATTTGCTTCACATGATTGGCTAAAGTAAAGTTCCATTTAAAAATTAACAAGTGCTCCATACATCAAATATGACAATATTCTATCATGACAAGGAGATTATTGCAAACAATTGAATTCATTAAAGCTAATTAAAGCATGATTCATCTGACCACATAACATGTTCTATTTAGAAGTACAAACAGCTGTCTTAACAGAATTAAACAGCAGGTTAACCCCCTTAAGGGCTCCAGTACATTTCTGAATACAGTAGTAAATGCTACAACCACATCTGTGAATTGATTTGAGGCATACAGGTTTGGTCAATTTCAGTCAATGCTACTATCTTGCCAAGTTGTTACTTGCTGGCATTGTAATCGATAATGAAGCAATCAGATTTACTATGAACTTCAAATGAAGCTATTCTGTATATTTTACAATATCTGCTGATCAGAAGCTTTTATTGTGAGCACACACTAACAATTTGCATATTATACTTGGTATAGCTTGTCCAGAATTAGACTCAGAACTAGATGGGAAACTCAAGAATTCCTAATATGCAACATGTTAGATGAAATCATCAAGAGTTCCTCAATTATAAAGGTAATCCAGAAGTGTCTACACATGGATTTAGAATACATTTTTCTCATTTTGTTATTACCGCTATTTACATCATGACCTTTTGTTAATTTTCTTTTACTTCATTGGTTAAGTGTTTAGGTCTCTGGCGCGAATACTGGTCTTTCTACCACTTATTTTTCAGCAGAAACGGGTAGAAGTAAGACCAAAATGACAGAGCTTTACTGTCAACCTCCCTCAAGCTACTCATTTTAAGCAGTCCTCTATTCAGGCAGCCAATGCTTTTGCTGGAAACAGGAAGGTTTTAAGTGCAAATTAGGATTCTATGGTTTCATTAGCCTATTTTCATGCAAGCATAGTTAAACATTTTGCTCAACAACTGATGCAGCTACCCTTTTGCACAAAACAGAAATCATCCAGAATGAGCGTCCCTTAAAAAGTATTTGTTCACAGGATGTGGGCATCATTACAGCCAGTATTTTATTGCCCTTGAGAGGGTGATGAACCACCTTCTTGAACCACTGCAAGCCAGATGCTATAAGCATATTCATAGTGCTGCTAGGCAGGGCATTCCAGGAATTTGATCCAGCAATATAGTTTCAACTCTCCATGTGACATGGAGAGAAACATGTGAGTGGAACTGTTCCCATGCATCTGCTGCCACTATTCCTACAGGTGATAGCGGTTGCGGTTTTGGAAAGTCCTGTTGAAGAAGCCTTGCTGAATTGCTGTTTTGCATCCTGTAGATGGTGAGGGTGTGATTGTTTAAGGAGCTGCATGGGATGTCAATCATTAAGGCTGCTTTGTTCTGGATGTTGTTGGGTTTCTTGAATATCATCTACACTCATCCAGCTAAGTGGGAACTATTTCATCACATTCATTACTTGTGCTCTGTAAATGCGGATGGACTTCAGGGGAGACAGGAAATCAGTTACTCTTCACCTGATTCCAAGCCTCTAATGTACTCTTGTGGCGGCAGTAATTAAATGGTTCAGTTTTGATCAGTGGTAACCCCAAAGATGTTAGTAATGCAGGGTTCAGCAATTGCTAGAAGTTGGACTGAGAATTTTCTTTTTAAAAATTGGCATTTTTAGTCTACAGGAGGAGCACGGTTGTTCTTAATTCGTCTACGCATCCTCCCTTTTAAAATGCTTTCAGCTGCCCGAAATCAGTTC
Organism: Chiloscyllium plagiosum; assembly: GCF_004010195.1. Taxonomy (NCBI): domain Eukaryota; kingdom Metazoa; phylum Chordata; class Chondrichthyes; order Orectolobiformes; family Hemiscylliidae; genus Chiloscyllium; species Chiloscyllium plagiosum. Next base: position 30,218,012 of record NC_057731.1, on the reverse strand, counting down.
AAAGTTCTCCCTTTCAATTCCATGCTCATAGCTCACCTTTGAATACAAATAAAAGTCAACCATCAAAACTATTTGGGTCTCTAACAGTAGGTTCGGTTAACATTGTGAATGCTCTGTCCATTACCCCTTGATATTTGCCAAGAATGAAAATCGTCACCCATTATGCATTCTTTTCTGGTGAAACCAATATTAAAAAAAAGCAATCTGGCAAATTATTAGGTTATAAAGATTAAAGATAATTTTTGTTTTGTTTTCAAAAAATATGAGCTTCTATGATGCTCTTACAACAAATCAATCTTCTGATGCTTTTATCTTTGAAGAGGTAATAGAGTCGTGGCAATGTCAGTGGACAAGTAAACTTGAACCCTGGGCTGATGTTTGGGTACGTGAGTTTGAATCATCTAACCATTTGCAGAATGGTGAAATTTGAATTCAAGCAAAAAAATCTGGAATAAAAATCTTAATAGCAACCATGTAATCACAGCTGATTGTCATAAAAATCCATCTGGTTCATTAATGCCCTTCAGGAAAGGAAATCTGCCATTCTAATCTGGTCTGGCCGAATGCAATTTCAGTTCCACAGCAATATGGGTGACTCTTAACTGTTCTCTGGGCAATTAGGGATGGGTGATAAATGCCGGACTAGCCAGCAATGCCTGCATCTCATGAATAAGTTAAAAAATACTGAATCATTTGAGGGAAAAAAATACAATTGAGGCATGTTAACCACGTTACATAATTAACTGACTTATTCAATGCAGCTTAAACATGACACTGCTGTATTATTTCAGCCAAATTCGGATTGCCTCTCATTTATGGATAGGTTATACACAATCAAAGTAAAATTACTTGGCTTTAAATAGAAAGGAAATTCTCAATATCCAGAAGTTTACTGAAGCATAAGATTAAAACAGAATGGTAAATTCTGCGGAGAGAACGCAGGTGTTCTATGAAGTCGTCATCCAGTCTATGCTTCATTTCCCTAATATGGAGGAGATCACATTGTGAGCAGCAAACGTGGTAGACTAGATTGAATGAAGTGCAGGTAAATGCTGCTTCACCTGGAAGGAGTGATTGAGCACTTGAATACTGGGAAATGAGGAAGTCAACAGGCAACCTTCTGCGGTTGCAAGGGAAAATGCCATGGGGCTGTGGGAGGATAGTGGGAGTGAAGGTCGAGGGTATCCCAGAGCAAATGAATGCAGAAGGCTGATAAGGTTGGAGGAGAATATATGTCTGCTGGTGGCATCCTGCTGGAGATGCAGAAATGGCAGCTACTGATTCTCCAGATGTCGATGCTTGTGGGATGGTAGGTGAGGCAAAGGAACCCCATTGCTGTTGTGGGATAGAAGAGAGTGGGGTGAGGGCTGAAGTGCAGGAGATGGGTTGGACCCTGAAGAGGGCCCTATTAAACATGGTGCTGGGGAATCCAAGGTTGAGAAAGGAAGTGGAATAACTCAGGAGATATTAGGGATGTGGTGAATCATGACGGTAAGAAAGCTAGCATAAAGGCACTCTATCTGAATGATCGTATCATTCATTACAAATTTAATGAGTTAACGACACAAATCGTGAACGAATATGATTTGATAGCTATCACAGGGAAATGGCTGCAGAATGGTCATGACTGGGAATTAAATATCCAGGGGTACCAAACCAAACGGAAGGACAGACAGGAATGCAAGGGAGGTGGTGTAGCTCTGGTATTCAAGGACGACATCAGGATTTTTCAAAGTGCTCAGCAAAAGTATATTCCGGTGAGAAAGAAGGATGGCAAGAGGAGAGGTAATCTGCCATGAGTGTCTAAGGAAATAAGGCAGGCTATCAAAGTGAAAGAGAAGGCATACAAAGTGGCCAAAAACACCAGGAATCTAGAAGGTTTGGGAAACTTCAAAAGTTTCAAATTTCAAAAAATTTCAAAAGCGACAAAAAGAGCTATAAAGAAAAGTAAGATAGAGTATGAGAAAAAAAAACTAGCCCAGAATATAAAGACAGATAGCAAAAGTTTCTATAAATATATAAAATGAAGAAGAGTGGCTAAAGTAAATATTGGTCCTTTGGATGATGAGAAGGGACAGTTAGTTATGGGATATGATGAAAAAGCGGAGGCATTGAACAGATACCTTGCGTCGGTCTTCACAGTGGAGGATACTATTAACATGCCAGTAAGTGACGAAAAGACGAAGGTAGGTGAGCACCTGGAAACAATTATTATTATAGAAGAGTTAGTGTTAGGTAAGTTTATGGAGCTAAGGATTGATAAGCCTCCTGGCCCTGATGGAATGCATCCCAGGGTTATAAAAGAGATGACGGGAGGAATAGCAGGTGGACTGGTGGTAATTTTCCAAAATTCACTGGACTCTGGGGCAGTCTCAGCAGATTGGAAAATAACAAATGTGATGCTACTGTTCAAAAAGGGAAGTAGACAAAAGATGGGGAATTATAGACCAATGAGCTTAATCTTTGTATTGTGGAAGATGCTTGAGCCTATTATCAAGGAAGAAATAACAGGGCATCTTGAAAGAAATTGTCCTATTGAACAGACGCTGCATGAGTTTATGAAGGGAGGTCACACTTCACAAATCTTTTGGAATTCTATGAAGGCATTTCAAGCAAGGTGGCCAACAGAGACCCAGTGGATGTGGTGCATCTAGATTTCTGAAAGACCTTTGACAAGGTGCCGCACATGAGGCTGCTGCATAAGATAAGGACGCATGGTGTTAGGGGTAGAGTATTAGCGTGGATAGAGGATTGGTTGACTGACAGGAAGCAAAGAGTGAGGATAAATGAGTGATATTCTGGCTGGCAATCAGTGACTAGTGGTGTGCCTCCAGGATCGGTGATGGGACCACAATTATTTACAATTTATATAGATGATTTGGATTTGGGGACCACAAGTATGGTGTCAAAATTTGCCGATAACATTAAGATGAGTGGTACAGCAAAGTGTGCAGAGGACTGTGAAACTTTGCAGAGGAACATAGATACATTGAGTGAGTGGGCAAAGGTCTGGCAGATGGAATACAATGTTAGTAAATGTGAAGTCATACATTTTGATAAGAGTAACAACAAAATTGATTATTACTTGAATGGTTAGAAAGTTGCATCATGCTGATTTGCAGAAGGAACTGGGTGTCCTTGTGCATGAATCACAGAGGGTTGGCCTGCAGGTACAACAAGTAATTAGGAAGGCAAATGGAATTTTGTCCTTCATTGCTAAAGGGGTTGAGTTTAAAAGCAGAGATGTATTGTCACAGCTGTACAAGGTGCCGGTGAGGCCACACCTGAAGTACTGTGTGCAGATTAGGTCTCCTTACTGAAGAAAGTATGCACTGATACTGGAGGGGGTGCAGAGGAGGTTCGTTAGGTTGATTCCAGAGTTGAAGGGGTTGGCTTATGAAGAGGGACCGAGTAGATTGGGGTTATATTCATTGGAATTCAGAAGACTGAGGATGGACCTTACAGAAACATATAAAATTATGAAGGGAATCGATAAAATAGAAATAGATGTTTCCACTGGTGGGTTAGACTAGGACAAGAGGGCATGGCCTCAAGATTAGAGGAAGCAAGTGGAGAACTGAACTGAGAAGGAACCTTTTCACCCAGAGGGTTGTTAATCTATGGAATTCCTTGCCCAGGGAAGTAGTTGATGCTATTTCAGTAATCACTTTTAAAGCTAAGGTAGGTACTTTTTTGAAAAATAAAGGAATAAAGGGATATGGTGAAAATGCAGGTAAGTGGAGCTGAGTCCACGAAAAGATTAACCATGATCTTATTGGGTGGCGGAGCAGGCTCGAAGGGCCAGATGGGGAAATGAAGCATCGAGTGAGTGATCGCTTCACAGAACATCTATGTTCTGTCTGCAAAACCGACCCTGAGCTTCTAGCTGCCTGCCACTTCAACATACCACCTTGTTCCCTGGCTAACCTCTCTGCCTCAGGCTTGCTGCAGAGCTTCAGCAAAGAGCTCATGTTAGAAGAACAGCACCTCATTTCTCGCTTAGGAATTCTACAGCCTTCTGGATTCAATATCGAATTTAACAATTCTAGGGCTTGAGGCACCTAATCCCATGTCCTTTCCCCAACCCCCACACATACCAGGCCTTGTTATAGCATGATCTACTATTACACACAGCCCATTGTTAGGCACTAATAGTCCCCATTAACAACCATTCATTCTCTTAGGCTGATGGTTATCCACTGGTTTGTTTGTCCAACTTTTATTCTCTCTTTCTGAGTTCTATTTTCACTTATTGTCTACTCCTTACCACCACCTCCCACCCTATTTTCTGCATAAACAACTTTTTCCTAGTTACAATCAGTCCTGAGGAAGGGTCACCAGACACGAAACTTCAACTCTGATTTCTCTCCACAGTTGCTGCCAGACCTGCTGACCTTTTCCAACAATTTCTGCTTTTGGAAAATAGAATAGTGATTGTGCCAAAATAAACCTGAAAGCAAAGGCACTCACATCTGGGAATTTATCAAAAATGAAAGACAGAATTTACTTTCACTCAGTAAGTGGTCTGTGGGATGCTATTCAACACCTCTCTTCAGTCTCAGACTACATTTCTTGAAGTACATTCTCTTTTCATCTTTTGATAACTAACTTCTTATTCAATGCATGTCCTACTCTAGATTCAATGACTTTAATTTAGGTAAAGGTGTTTCATGTGGAACTTTGTCAAAAGTGTCTTGAAGGCTAAAATACATTTCACCAACTGTTTATAGATGACATTCATGTATAAGTAACTTACACTGTCGACTACTCAAATTTTATTTCCCAAAGAATATTGTCAACTCTTGATACTCCTGAAATTGACTCTTATTTGAAAAACATCTATGTTAGTCTCTTGTATAATATTTGGAGTAAGTTCTGTTCTCAACTAAATATAATAACCCAAGCTTTGCTAAGAAAATACATCTGAATAACATATGCTGTTTCAATATAATACACACATGATTTCTTTTGTATGCGTGGTCTTTGCACATTAAATGCTCATTAACTTGCCAGAGAAAATTAAGTCTAGTAATTATTAGGATGTGTGAACAACAATAAAACTCAAGCTTGCATGCAGGAAAGAAAAATAAAATGACTTTTATCCATTTTCCTGTATGCCTCAGAAATCTGGACAATAAATACAAGTCTCTCTAATGTGAATGCTAAGACACATGCTTGAAATTGCGAGTGCAGAAATAACTCTAAAAAGAGATATTGAGAAAACGTCAGTGTTTTGGTATTTAATCAGAACTGAAAAGTGTCAGGAACTTCTTCTATAGGCCAAAGTAGAAGGTAACAAAAGTAGTGGTTGACCCAAGCCTAGTTGGATAATGACATCACAGAGAAGCCATAGATGAATGATACTGAATGCATGAGGAATGCGAAAGACCATCAAGTATGACATATATGACAGCGACAGCACAGCAATTATCAGAGACTTTATTCATTCAACAATGTGAAAATTACCTAATTACAAATTATACTTTCTTGCCCAGAAAGTGAACAATTTGAAGTGCAGCGTTTTACAGGTGGTAAATTGATTCAGAATTAAGTATCATCAAATTTTAAACTTTTACATTTTTCTTTCTTTTCCTTTTCATATCTTTTCTTTATCAATCAAATCTTTCATCCCCTCTCTTTTAGGCTTAATATTGAATTTGCCCGCTTTGATTCATTCGTGTTCTCATATCTTCATTATTTCCCAGTTCTTTAACCTCATTTATTCAGAAGGTACACTTTTAGTTTCAACAAAGTTTCAAATATCATAGGGCCTCATTTTGCAATGCTCAACTCACAATTCCAAAAACTGTATAGCGAAGAAAGAATACAAATGCAACTAACAGGCTGTGTCCATGATGCCCACTCCAGCAAAGTCTGGCACACTATATTTGTTACTATGCTGTTTAAGGAATAAAATCCTTCAGGTTTGGCTCAGAAGTGCCTTCCTGTTAGTTAGTTATCACCAGTACTGACAATTACTGTGCTGAATTTTATGGAGGTCTGACTACCACTTCAGCAGTGCACTGTGACAAAAAGTTATGAGTTTGAAAAGTTGAAATCAGAGCTAGCTATTATAGAGATTAGGTAAGAGAATGCAGAAAAAAAGAATAAAAAAAACTTTTATTGTTACAGCATCTTTCACAATTTTAGGGCATCCCCAAGATTTTCCAACATTTCAAGCACTTTCTGATGTAGAGTCACTGCTGTAATAACGTTGGGTCATGTGTCAGTCAATCAGAGCAGAGCAAAGTACCACAGCAATGAGATAATGGGCTTTTTAAATTTGATTAGATTACTTACAGTGTGGAAACAGGCCCTTTGGCCCAACAGGTCCACACCAACCCTCCGAACAGCAACCCACCCAGATGCATTCCCCTACGTTTACTCCTTCACCTAACATTACGGGCAATTTAGCATAGCCAATTCACCTAACCTGCACATCTTTGGACTGTGGGAGGAAACAGAGCACCTGGAGGAAACCCACGTTGACACAGGGAGAATGCGTAAACTCCACACAGACAGTTGCCCAAGGTGGGAATTGAACGTAGGTCTCTGGTGCTGAGAGGCAGCAGTGCTAACCACTGTGCCACCATGCCACCCTTGTGATATTGGTTGAAAGATAAATATTGGTTAGGACCTTGGGAAGAATTCCTTGTTATTTTTTAAATGCCCCATGGAATTCTTTACAGATGAGTCTTGGGGAAAAATCTCATTCAAATGATAATGGAACAGAGTAAACTTACACCCAGAGACACAAATTGGAGGTATATGGGGTCTCAACTTTGTACAAAGAACAATACAGCACAGGAACAGGCCCTTTGGCTCTCCAAGCCTGCGCTGACACATTTTGCCCTTCCATACTAAAACTGTTTTCAGTTATAAGGTTCGTATCCCTCTATTTCCTTCCTGTTCATGTATTCGTCCAGGTGCTTCTTGAATGCTGCTATTGTGCCTGCTTCCACCACCTCCTCTGGCAGCGAGTTCCAAACACTCACTACCTTTGTGTAAAAATCTTGTTTCACACATCTGGCTTAAACTCCACTCCTCTCCCCCTCACCCTACACACACCTTGAACCTGAGTCTCCTAGTAATTGACCCTTCCACCCTGGAAAAAGTCTCATACTTTCCTCTCAATTCATGCCATTCACAATCTTATAAACTTCTATCAAGTCACCCTTCAATCTCCTGTGGTGTAGTGAAAACAAACCCAGTCTATCCAACCTTTCTTCATAGCTAAAATCCCTTGTACCAAGCACCATCCTCATAAACATTTTCTGTAGCCTCTTCAAAGCATCCACATCTTTCTGGTAGTGTGGTTACGAGAACTATACACAATCAGCCAATTCATCCAAGGTAGGAAATGAGGTGCTTGTGATTAGATGTTCATGTAAAGTCACACTGTGGTCACCATTTAGAGTCATAGAGATGTAAAGCATGGAAACAGACCCTTGGGTTCAACTCATCCATGTCGACCAGATATCCAAAATTAATCTAGCCCCATTTGCCAGCACTTGACCAATATTTCTCTAAACCCTTCCTATTCATACACCCATCCAGATGCCTTTTAAATGCTGTAATTGTACTAGCCTCCACCACTTCCTCTGGCAGCTCATTCCATACATGCACCATCCTTTGTGTGAAAAAGTTGCCCCTTAGGTCCCTTTTAAATCTTTCCCCTCTTACCTTAAATCTATGCCCTCCAGTTCTGGACTCCCCCACCTTGTCATTTACCCTAACCATACCCCTCATGACTTTACAAACCTCTATAAGGTCATCCCACAGCCTCCGATGCTCCTGGGGAAACAGCCCCAGCCTATTCAGCCTCAAACTCTCCAGCCCTGCCAACATCCTTGTAAATCTTTCCTGAAATCTTTCAAGTTTCACAACATTATTCTTAAGTACGTGCTGTGAATTACAATCTTGCCTGTCGTTGGTAGTTTCATCCAGTAGGTGGGTTCCTGAAGTCTGTGGGGACCACGCCAGTTTAAATCATTTTAGGAACATTGGTGGAAGTCCACTAAGGAGTAAGGAACCATTTGACAGGGATGTTTATAAACTTTTTTCAAGTTTAAATGCCATAATGCAATACATTTGTTGCAGTACACCATGCCAGTGGATAATGTACTCTTATTTATTCAACATTATTAGGAATATAATTGAAATGGGTCATCTGGACACCAGTTTGAATTTTACATTGATTTAAATTTCACAGACTTGCTAAGATTTTGAAAATAATTGAAGAGAAGGCAGACTTCTATAATTGAAATTCCTTGGAATCTTTGGGGAAAAGAAACAGCAGCTGGCTGCATACCTGGTCTGAACCTCAAAGGATCATTACAGATATGTTCTAATCAACCTGTTCAGAGATGTTGTTACACATTTCTGCAGGAGATAGGACTTGAAACCCCAGACCTCCTGACTCAGAGGTAGGGACACTACAGCTGCACCACAACAGCCCTTCAAAGGACCATTATATTGACCTCAAGGGCTTGTTTATTCAGCTAGGCAATGTAAGCCCATTATAAATGCACTGCTGAGTTCCAAACCTCACTAATCAATTTAGCTCAGTCGGGATTTTGATGCTGTATGATATCAGTCTATTTATTTGCCTTGTTTGATAGACAATTTTATGAGCAGACAATAAGAGTAAATGTTCTGAAGAGCTTTTTAATGGAAATTTGTTTATTTTGACAGATTAATGCGTATAGTACAAAAATGATCTTTTTGATCATTTGGAAGTGTTATGAGTTTTAGGAGTTTCTAAGAAATGCAGTTTTCCTTAATTACACTTTGAAAGGGTGATTTTTTTTCTAATATTTCCTGAACATTTTACAGATTTTGAAGTGTTATATTATGTGCTCTGTCCACAGTGGATATTGTATAAATGGGAATGAAAAATGGGAGACCTGATGAAACCATGAAGTCATGGGGACATTTGGGTCATGGGACACATGGAAGATGTAGGAAAGAATGGAGTGGGCTTGGAAGATTAAAAGGGTGAGGGTTATGAAAAGAACTGAGCTGACATCCCAGCAAATGGAGATGAGATATCTAACTTGTCAACATTTGCATCTGTCTAGGTCTGTTACCACCTTGTGACTGCTTCAGAAGGTCCTGCCCTGTCTCCAGCTGTCACAATGCTGGAAGATGAAAATTCTGGATGAATGGGCTGACTTTCAGAATTGAGAATGTGACATTGGAAAATGATGCAAAATGTGATTCCCAACTATAAAATGGAAATCCTGCCTTATACGCCCATCACAGCTATACTCCCTCAGTATTGCAATGAAGTGTCAACCTCAATTATGTGCACAAGTCTTTGCAATGCAGCCTGAACCTCCAACCATTTGACGCAAGAATTAAGCACGTTATCACTGACACAAGGAGCTGGTCATTGACTTCAGGAAGCAGAGTGGTGGGCACGCCTCTGTCTGCATCAGTGGTGCTGAGGTAGAGATGGTTGAGAGAGTCAGGTTCCTGGGAGTGATGACTATCAACAATCTATCCTGGTACACCCACATCAACATGACAGTCAAGAAATCACAACAGTGTCTCTACTGCCTCAGGAGGCTAAGGAAATTCACATGTCAATAAAGACTTCCACCAAATTTTAAAGATGCACAACAGAAAACATCACAGCATGGTCGGGCAACTTTGCTCTTCCCAAGATTGTAAAAAAGCTACAGAGAATCATGATCACAGCCCAGTCCATTGCAAAATCCAGCCTTCCAACCACTGACATATCTATACTTCCTGCTACCTCGGTAAAGCAAGCAACATAATCAAAGATCCCTTCCATGCCAGTTATACTCTCTTCCACTCTCTTCAGTCGGGCAGTAGATATAAAAGCTTGCATACACATATGAACAGATTCAAGATCAGCTTCTTCCCTGCTGCTATCAGACTTTTCAACAGATCTCTCAAATGTTAATGTTAATCTCTCTCTCTGCATCTTCTCTGCAGCTGTAACACTGTATTCTGTACTCTGTTCTGCTATGTGATGCACTTTGTATGGTACAATCTGTCTGTAGATCACACAAAACACCTTTCATTGTATCTTGGTGCATGTGACAACAATAAATCAAATAAAAAATCATCTAATCTTTAAAATGGTGGAAGATATGTACAATGAACATGTGAGCATGTTATATAGTTTTACTTCTACTTACAAGATTTGTTGAAGTGCGAGAATACAAAATTACAAATTTTAAATAACACATATGAGAACTTCATTCTTGCTCTACCTTCAGCTTGATAAAGCTGCCCCACCGTCACCCTTCCAGGACAGAGATAATCTAGCTGTCTTGCTTGGTCTTCTTCCTCAACATCACTATCTGCTGCTGGATGGCCTGCTAATGCTATACATGTCACTGCTTAAGACCTGCTGTCCTGGCACATACACACAGTGACTATTTACTAAGCAGTTGTGTGATCAGCAGGTTAGATTGTCCAAAGATGGCGAGAATGTTTGGGCCTACATTAGTGGTAGCATTCTCTTCATTAATCAATTATCTGGGCACATGGTAAAGCTTGAAATGATATCGAGCATTTGCTCGAGAGGACTTTCTTGACCTTTTACCCATACTGGAACTTTTCATCAGATGTAGACTCTGTGCCAGATCACTTACATTGGGTTATAAGTCAGTCCAAACCCCCAAGATCACATGGAACTTCAGTTTTTAAAAAGGAATTGTTCATGGGATTTGGGCCAGTATTTCATAGAATCATAGAATCTCTACAGTGTGGATACAGACCATTTAGCCCATCGACTCCACACCAACTCTCTGAAGAGTATCCCACCTGGACCCACTGCATCCCTGCAATCCTGCATATCCAATGGCTAATCTACCTAGCCTGCACATCCTTGAACACTATGGGCAATTTAGCACGGCCAATCCATCTAACCTGCATATCTTTGGACTGTTGGAGTCTATTTATTGTTCATCCCAAATTGTCTTGGAGAAGATAGTGGTGAGCTGCCTTCTTAAGCCACTGGAGTAGTTGAGGTGTCGGGACGCTGTGGTGTAAAATTATGTCCCAATACATGTGTGAATCATTATGCAACACATGTATTGGGGACTACTTTCCTGCGAGCCTGGTCCTTGACCTTGAGAATTTTTTAAAACAGACGCCGATAGTGCTGTCAGAGATGGTGTTCTAGGATTTTGATCCAGCAGCAATAGTGGAACAGTGATATAGATCCAAGTTAGGATTGTGGCTTGAAAGGGAACTTGCAGGTCTAGTGACCCCAAGCATTTGTTGCTCTTGTCCTTCTAGATGGTAGAGGTTTCAGGATTGGAAGGTGCTGTCAGAAATCTTTGCAATACTTCTTGTAGATAGTATACATGGTTGCCACTCTGCGTCAGTTGGGAAGGGAGTGAATTTTGGTGCGGATGGGATACCAGTCAAGTGGACTGCTTTGTCCTGGATGTTGTTATTTGGATGGCAGAGCAGCTCAGTGGTTAGCACTGTAGCCTCACAGCACCAGGGACCTGGGTTTGATTCCCACCTCGGGCGGCTGTGTGGAATTTGCATGTTCTCCCCTCGTCTTCATAGGTTTCCTCCAGGTGCTCCGGCTTCCTTCCACAATCCAAAGATGTGCAGGTCAGGTGAATTGGCGATGCTAAATTGTCCATAGTGTTAGGTGCATTAGTAAATATAGGGCAGGGGAATGGGTCAGGGTGGGTTACTCTTTGGAGGGTGTGGCTTGTTGTGCCGAAGGGCCTATTTCCATACTGTAGGGAATCTAATCAATATTCATCTTAGCTATGCCCTTCATCATTCTGACTAAAAGTTGTTCCTGTCTTAATGAGAGTAGAAACTAGTTGACTCCTGTGGGTCTCCTCCAACTCACCAATTCACATTTTTGAAATGAGATTAGGGATGCCTTTCCCAATCAATCCATTTTACATGGCAGTGGCAAGGTTAAAGACACCTATGAGCATTTTTGTTTGGAGAGAAACACCTTTGTTTTTGAAATTGGTGATCTGCATGAGTACATTTTTCTCTTAGTTGCAAGGGGTGACTTCCAAGGTTACACCATACAGCTTTGCTGTGTGACATGCGACAGTCAGTAAGCCTCAATGTTGATTAGTTGGAGATGGCTGGCATGAGTCTTCAAGAACAGTGATAATGCAAGTGCCTAAAAGAAGTCCTCTTCCCTACTACTCAAATAGTTCTAAGATACTGTACAAGCTGATACAATTTAAGTGCATGGAGCAAAGTCAAACAACTCGACCCCATCTGCTGACCTTGTAGAGGGTTACTCCTACTGGTCACCATGCATGTCTTCTTCGGACACCTACAGGCTGACAGCTTCTTCGTTATGCTTTTCACTAATCTGCAGGTATCTGCAGCACCTTTGCATACTGTTTCTTGGTAGATTGCTTGACAATGCTGAATACTGTGGTTCCTCTTTTAAGGAGCTAGTTGCTCATTTATAACAGTAGCCCCCAAATTTGTATCTCTGTTTCTGTTGGCATTGTTACTCCCTTCTCTCCTCCTCCTCATTCTTCCTCTCCTTAGCCTTAATAAAGTTAATGCAGCTGCTTGGTTAATTAAGGCTCAGCTTGAGGTACCAACTATTCTAAAGGTATGTTATAATATCTCTGGACAAGCTGATTGGACAATATCTAGAAGTATCGATCTGTGAACAAATATTAGAAATGAGATGTACATTTTTCATTTCAGATCTTGACATGGTCAATCTAACCGTGGGCATTTATCATGCTGCCCTGTCTTGGTTGAAAGCCTGGCTTATAGCAATCCCTTTGGTCGTTTCCATCCCGCCCACTTTTGTGTGAACCGTTTCTATCTAGCTTTCTAGCTGCCTTTTCAATAGATTCCTCCTTTCAGTACAACCAATCTTGTTATATTGCTCTTGTTCTAGAGTCTCTTGTTAATCTCAGACTGCTTTTCCTTTAAGACCTGTTTTCAGTCGAGTCCTGCTTATCAACCCCAGGCAGGTCTTCTGGCCAGTTGGCTGCCTTGCTTGGACTGGCTGTTGGGCCCGATCAGCTTTCGTGCTGAAAGTGCTTAACTACAACAATAAAGATCATACATGACTAATTTCATGGACCGGTTGCCCAATCAGACTTCACCCCCTACACTGTGAATAATTATTTAAAGAAATGGGTTAGTTATGAAAGCATAACGTGAGAAATTTGTCCTGATTAGAGCATGGGGGAAGAAGACCATCTGATCAGGTACACACTTCATATATAATTGGATTTGTGATGTTGCGATCCACTTAGGAAACTACATTGATTCTCAAGACCCATTACTCCCAGGTTCACCACAAACGTTAATGATCTAATCAAAGAATGCAAAGCCCTTATTTACCTGCCTGTTAGAATCAAGTTTAGAGAAAACATTGACCAGGTTCCTGTACTTAACAAAAACAAAAACGAATAAGTGAATTCTAATCTGAAGTAAACAGCTATGAATTATCAACATATGGCTTTACTAGTTGGAACTCTTAATGTCTTTTACAACCCCCTCCACAGACATATGGATAGACACAAACAAAAACATTGGTTTTACAAGTAGAGGGAAAAACAGGGAAGCTCAGTTCAATAACACCAAGATTCACTAAGATGATCCTTTTGTCTTGCCAGAACTTTCTGTTTGTCAATCTCTTTTCTCCAGGTTCCTTCAGTTCTTCGCAGGAGGCTCAGGACAATTGATACACTAACTGCTAAGTCTTTTAGTTACAAGTTAAAGGCAACAGCTTACAGCAACTGATTGGAGAAAATAAATGATTTTCTTTAGACTTCAGACAGAGAAACATACTACTTGCCCTTCTGATGTCTGAAGGCTTTCTCGCTATATTATTCACAAGGTACCCTAGGAACCACTTAGAGAGTTGCCTTAAAGCTGTGATGGTCTTTGTCACCCAAGACTGCACAGAACAATCAGCAACTTGTTGCTGGCCAAACATCACTCTGCATACATGCTCTGGTGCCAGGTCATCTACAGACAGCTTCCCCCACTGCTTGTGCATGACAACAGTGTAAACACCACACACAAGTTTCCATAACTTCTTTTAGAACTGCAGCAATTCCTTCCCCAATCCTTCATTTTAAAACAGATCTGTTTCCATTTCAGTCCAAAACCAAATCTACAGAAAATTATAAGATACAATAATTAAAGCGATAAATGTTTCTTGGTTTTTGACTATCGTGATTGTATCCATGATGTAATTCCAGTTGCCCAGGTGTCAATGGGTATTCATGCATGCTAATAAATGCATAAGAGAATCTCAAAGCTGATCCATTTGAAGATGTCTGAGATTTGAATGGCAAAACTTTAACATGCTATTAGGAAACTGACTTTTTCCCCTCCTGTTCAATTATGTTCCCTTGTTGGGTCTTCCAAAAGCTTCGGTCAGGCTTGCAGGATTCCGTACTTTGTGCTCCTGATGTAGTCATGTGTCACAATACATGTAATTTATTTGGTTCTTTCTTATGTATGCATTGTATAGACTCAAGGGTTACTACGTTTTGAATGTCACTGTGTATGATGATTCAGTCGGCTGTACAGTTGTCCTTAGGGATTTTGTTCTGTCTGTTTACAAGGAGCAAATCAAAGATGCATCTTTTTTCTGGGGTTGAAAAACGAGTCTGGGGAACTATCAGATAACCTTGGTACATTCTAGACTCCCAGAGCTGCTCCTGCTTACAGCCTCCTAGCCATGTAATCACAAAATGAACACCATAAACATGTTGCATAATTAAATGGCCTTAGGACTCTGAGTAAAACTCAGAAACTCTGCACTTGTACATACGTCATTTGGAAATACAACTTAAAACACAAAAATATATGGGGAGCATCATTTTTAACTTGAAATATTTTTTGACTGGTACATTAAGGATGCATTCAAGTTTACACATTAAACTTCAATTGTAAAAACAAACTAAGATTAATTTTTTAATATTACAGATGATAGTTCGCATTCAATTAGCTGAAAGTAATGTTCAAAACTCCTATTAACATGTAAATGAACATTACACTTGACCAAAAGTTATCTACCATAAATTAGAGATAACCACTACCAAAAGATAATTACACATAGGGCTAGAAGTAGGCCTTTCTGACCATTGAGTCTGCTCCACTTTCCTGACTTTGCCTTAATGTCCTTACTGATTAAATATCTATTTTGGCCTTCAATATACTTAACGACCCAGCCTCTGCAGTCCTATGTGGTAAAGAATTCCATATATATATTATCCGGAGAAGAAGAAATTTGTCCTCATCACTGTCTTAAATAGGCGACCTGATGCTCTGAAGTGACACCGTAGTCTTAGTCTCCTCTACAAAGGGAAACAATCTTTCTACATCTTTTCTTTCAAGACCCCTAAGAATATGGTAGGTTTCAATAAGGCAGATTCTCATTCTCTCAAATTCCAAGGAGAGCAACCCAACCTACTCAACATAATCTTATAACACAGTCTCTCCATACCTAGAGTTAACCTACTGAACCTTCTCTTGACTGCTTCCTCCTTTGATAGGGGGACAAAACTGTTCATACTATTCCAGCTGTGGTCTAACTGGTGCCTTACATAGTTTTAGCATTATTTCCCTATTTTTTACATTCCATTCCCCTTGATATAAAGGCCAATATTCCATTTAGCTTCCCTGTTACCTGAACTTATGTGGGAGCTTTTTTGTGATTTATACACATAGGCTCTCTAATTCCCATCCTGTAGCTTTCTGCAGTCTCTCTCCAATTAAGCAATATTCAGCTCCTCCTTCTTCCTGCCAAAGTGTATTACATCACATTTTTCCACATTATATTCCCTCTGCCAAGTTTTGTAACTAAGTAGTGTAGAAACTATGACTGGGCTACAATGATCCACAATATCTATAATTATCTAATACTGTTAATAATTATTTCTATTATGAAGAAACAACCACAATTAAAAACTTAATAAACCTTTTAATATGCATAACTTGTAAAAACACCGAATGTTATGGCATAATTTGTAATTAGATTCAATTATAATGTATCAATGTACGATGTTTCTGGAAATTTTGAGTGTGTCACGATGGTTAACAGCTGCTATTTTGAAAAGGTGGACAAAATTAAGCATGCATAAAATGGGTATTGGAAAAACTGAAATCATATTATTTCCTTAATTTGAAGAATCAAATTGCTTTTCTTAAAAAATCTATTTGAATAAGATGGAATGGTGAAGTCAATTGAGTAGAAGTCAATTGAGATATGTCTCTTGATTAAACTTATAAATATAAGCCACAAGTATTAACTTAGCCTGGAGCAGTGTTTTGTACAGGAATAAGACAGTGCTATTTTCTGGGTCTGTAAGAAGCAAAAATGGCCTTTAGTAGAGTGATATGCTCTTCTTGTTGGATATGGGAGTTTAGGGAGAGTTTAGATGTTAGTGAGGATTATATCTGCAACAAATGCCATTGGTTGCGAATCCTATCAGATTGAATGTATCTGTTGGAGAGACAGTTAGAGGTAAAGAAGAATTTACAAGAGCAAGGGGATGTGATGGATGGCAGTTATAGCAAGGGAGAAAATTTGCAGATACAGTCACATAGATGGGTTAACTCCATGAAAGGGAAGAGAGGTAGGCAGGTACTGAAGGAGTCTTCTGTCAAGCAAGGGCAGACAACATCCGAGGAGCAAGAAAATCAACATTTTGGGCAAAAGCCCTTCATCAGGAATCCTAGCACCACTCTAATCTTGACTCTAATCTCCAGCATCTGCATTACCCACCTTCGCCCAGGAGTCTTCTGTGGCTATCCCCATTTCAAACAAGTATGCTGTTTTGGAAAATGTAGGGGCAATGGATTCGCAGGGGAACGTAGCACAAACAACCAAGTTTCTGGTATTGAGACTGGCTCTAATGCAATGAGGGGTACGTCAGGTTCCAAGAGTACAATTGTGTTAGGGGACTCTCTAGTCTGAGGCACAGACATACGTTTCTGTGGTCAGCAGCGAAAAATCAGAATGGTGTGTTGCCTCCCTGGTGCCAGAATCAAGGATGGTCTCAGAGAGGGTGCAGAATGTTCTCAAGGGGGAGAGGGACCAGCAGGAGGTTGTTGTACACATTGGAGTCAATGATATAGGAAAGGAAAAGGATGAGATATTCAAAGGGACAATACAGAGAGTTAGGCAGGAATTTAAATAGGAGGTCTTTGAGAGTAGTAATATCTGGATTAGTCCCGGTGCTGTGAGCTAGTCAAGGTAGGAAGAGGATGATACAGCAGATGAATACATGGCTGAGGAGCTGGTGTATGGGAGAAGGATTCACATTTTTGGATCATTGGAATCTCTTCTGGGGTAGAAGTGACCTGTACAAAAAGGACGGATTGCACCTGAAGTGGAAGGGGACTAATATACTAGCAGGAAGATTTGCTAGAGCTGCTCAAGAGGATTTAAACTATTAAGGTGGTGCTGGTGGTGGTGGCAGGGGACCCAGGGAGATAGTGAGAAAGAGATCAATTTGAGACTGGTACAGTTGAGAAAAAAAAGCAAGTTCAACAGTCATGGCAGGCAGGGACAAAGCAGAGAGCAAGGTAAGACTGATAAATTAAACTGCGTTTATTTCAATGATGGGGGCCTAACAGGGAAGACAGGCGAACTCAGGGCATAGTTAGGAACATGGGACTGGGATATCATAGCAATTTCAGAAACGTGGTTCAAGGATGGACAGGACTGGCAGTTTAATGTTTCAGGATACAAATGCTACAGGAATGATAGAAGGGGAGGAGGTGTGGCGTTTTTGATAAGGGATAGCATTACAGTTGTACCGAGGGAGGATATTCCCAGAAATACATCTAGGGAAGTTATTTGGGTTGAACTGAGATATAAGAAAGGGATGATTACCTTATTGGGATCGTATTATAGATACCCTAATAGTCAGAGGAAATTGAGAAACAAATTTGGAAGGAGATCTCAGATATCTGTAAGAATAATAGGGTGGCTATGGCCGGGGATTTTAACTTTCCAAACATAGGCTGGGCCTGCCATAGTGTTAAGGGTTTAGATGGAGAGACATTTGTTCATTGTGTACAGGAAAATTTTCTGATTCAATATGTGGATGCACCTACTAGAGAAAGTGCAAAACTTGACCTACCCTTGGGAAATAAGGCAGGGAAGGTGATTGAGGTTCAGTGGGGGAGCTGTTTGGGGCCAACGACCATAATTCTATTAGTTTTAAAATAGTGATGGAAAAGGATAGACCAGATATAAAAGTTGTATTTCTAAATTGGAGGAAGGCTAATTTTGATGGTATTATTCAAGAACTTTGACAGTGAGTTTCCTGAAAGGGAAAGTGATTGCAAGGGACAGGATAGCTGATGGGCAAGGTAGGTGACAAATCAGTGAAAGTGTAGCTGGGGACAAGTTTCCAAGTGGGTTAAGGATCGATACACTGATAGGGTCAGGGGCAAGACAGTGAACAGGTGGCAGGCAAAGCAGCAAGCAAAAGGTCAGAGGAAAATGAGACTCTGAACTTCATGCTCAGTCAAGTTGGTGGTGCGGTCTCACAAGCCCCTGTGTATGACTGTAAGGGGAGAAACAATATGAGGGGGAAACAGTGTGAAGAATAAAGTGTGTGCGAGGGTCAGAGTTTGGGGCTGAAAGTGTGCAGGGGAGGGAAAGGGGGGGGTGAGAGTATGTGAGAGAGGGAGGAACATGAGAGTATGCAAAGGAAGGGTAAGTGTGTATGAGAGGAAGGGAGGGGTGTGGGAATGCATCTGTGTATGCTGTGGGAGGGGTTGTGGGGAGGTGAAGAGGAGAGCTTGTGGGCTGAGAAAGTGTGTGTGTGAGAGAAACAGAGGATGCAACAGCCTATCCACAAAAGCAGGGTGAGGGAAAAGGAAACCCCAGGCTGAATGGCAACTCATTTCTGATGCTCACTTTCATTCCACTGACGTCAGCCGAGAGTTTATGCCACCAAAGAGGAACACACGATCAATGTTAATTAATCCCAACTGGGCCTGGCCACGATCCCCATTCCTTTTCCTGGTGATCAGGACTTGAGGAGATAGAATGTGACACTGGAAAAAGCACAGCAGATCAGGCAGCATCTGAGGAGGAGGAGAATCGACATTTCAGGCAGGATCCTTTATTTGGAATGACCTAGTCTATTTCTCTATTGCTCTGCTTCTAAACTGAGTTGCCAAAAAAGCTTCAATTAGCTAGCTCTGCAGCTTGTCATATAATGATAACTTTTATGAATTACTCATTGATTTGAATTGTGAACTTATTGATTTAGATTTTTAAAACAAAAAAATCATTGTTACTGTTTTGTTAAACTTATTCTTGCTGAAATTTGCCCCTGCACCAACATCCACCCTACGAACTTCCAAATTCTCTCACCCTGCCTCAGAACAGAAAAGCTGAAATGATGTCCCCCATGTAGAAGCATTGGACAATCCTGTTATCGACAACTTAGACCAAATCTCTTACGTACTCAGAATTACATTTTGTTCTTCGCTAATGTAAACATTATTAGTTGGTCATAGTACATAGAATGAAGTTCAGTGCTAAGAGATAATATGGCACATGAGATTCAGTAATGTGAATGCACAGCTCAATGCTGGGGTATACTGGATATGACTGAAAAGTCAGAAAAAATTGTTCACTTGCAGGATACATCAATCAACTGAGATTAGATTAGATTATTTACAGTGTGGAAACAGGCCCTTCGGCCCAACAAATCCACACCGACCTAGACCCATTCCCTTACATTTACCACTGCACCTAACACTAGGGACAATTTAGCATAGCTATATTCACCTAACCTGCAAATGTTTGGACTGTGGGAGGAAACCAGGGCAAATGCACGCAGACACGGGGAGACTGTGCAAACTCCACACAGTCAGTCGCCTGAGGCGGGAATTGAACCCAGGTCTCTGGCACTGTGAGGCAGCAGTGCTAACCACTGTGCCACAAACTGAGGCTTGTGTTCATCTCCTTGCCTGGATATCAAGGCACAAAATGACAGTCTACTCCTCTTCCTTGCTTTCTTCCAGCCTGCTTGTAATCCTAATCTAAAAAACAAAGAACTGCGGATGATGGAAATCTGAAACGAAAGCATAAATTGCCTGAGAAACTCAGCAGGTCTGGCAGTATCTGTGGAAAGAAAGCAGAGTAAACATTTTGGGTCCAATGATAAGCTACAATCAGCTCTGAAGCAGGGCCACTGTACCTGGAACTTGCCAAACCTGCTGAGTTTCTCCAGCAATTTCTATTTTTCTTTCTGCTTGCCGCCCTTTGGGCCTCCTCATCATCTTGTTACATGTTCCCATTTCTTTAAAGAGCAAGACTGTGGAATTCAAGCATCCAGTGAAGCTGTTAAAGATTGTTTACAAGCAGCAATTTGCCAATGTTGTCCAAGCCACACAATCATTGCTTAAGCAGCCTTGCATAGGTTGCACCATAACTCGGTGGTTGATCCAGTCTTAAAGCATTGCACTTTGCTGCTGTGAGGGGTTATTAACTGGGGTCAAAACAAATGCTGAAAAGGGTATTTCCTGCCGCCTAACAGCCATCATTCATTATCTCACAAAATACAAGCAACACAGTCATTGTGGAGTATGCATAATGAAAGTGACATGGGGGCTCCCCGGATAACAAGCAGGATCACATTTCTGTGGTCTGAAGCCACCTGCACATTTATGGATTGGTATTTCTTCCTGTTTATGTATGCATTTGGGTTGATGTGTTGGCCATATGGGTTCCATCCATAATACCTTGGGCTCTTGGGAAGTCTGCCAGGCATTTCAGTTTCTGTGGCCTTTCCAGTGGTGTCTCATTTCTGCAGCAAAGTATTTTCCCTGTCTGTTACTTGCTTTTTAACACAAAGCCTTTTTTGACAGACACCCCGATGGTGACTTGTTGTACAGAAGCCTAATGTCACGAAGATCTTCATAATTTTAGAATGTATTTTTTGAAACTGCTGTAAGTTGGTTCATAAAATATAGTCCAGCTCAATTGCTTCTGCAATGGTGAACATAACAAAGTTACGTTTCTTCTGACAGATCAGTAATGACATGATAGGAGTGAAACAATCTGCAATAATTAACCAACACTTTTGAATATCCTAATAAAACATTGGGTGCATTGATGTATCAACATTTATTTTTGTTGAAGACTTTACTAGATTACCTTGTTAACAATCCACACTTACTTGGAACTTATAGGTCAGCTGGGTGAAATGCATTTCCAGCTTCACTTAATGTAACATTGCTATTGATTTTCTCCTAAATAATTAAAGACATTTTCCTAACTTTCTAACTGAATGCACACTTTTTAAAATCCAATGGTAAATATTATTTTGGTAAAGTCTTGAAAACCTTGTACAGAATTTCAGAAGTAGAATGGTTGAGATTTCTATGAATGATTATTCATTTACTGGTCTATAAAGATATCACTCAACCTTATGATTTGAAAAATCTTGAATTTGATCATATAATTATTAAATATATCAAGAGACATTATACAAATAGTGATAGTAGTCCATCAATTGAAAGCTAAGCAAAAACACATGGGTGGTAATATATTCAAGGAGATTTCAGTTACATCTGCACAACTGTAAGTGGTCCCTCACTGCTGCCTGTTAAGGGATTTGACCAGAGTATATTTAAGCTGATCAGTTTAGCCAATATCAGTTTATTTCAATAAATGACCCAACAATGCAACTTTTTACACTCCAATTTCATCTAATCCCTTTGTAGTCAATAGTCAGACCCTTGAACACAGCTATCCTTTTTCCTGATCATTCATTCACATATGCAAATATACAAAAATTATGGTTTTCTTTTAAAGGTGACTTATAATCAAATTTTATGCTTCCTTATATCTGGACGCTCGGGTCCTAAATTACCTAGGATCGTGTTACAACCAAGGTTGGAGTAGTGCACCAATTCCTTTTTAGTTCCACACTTCCACTGGTCTTAACAAATGTTTAGATTAGATTACTTACAGTGTGGAACCAAGCTCTTTGGCCCAACCAGTCCACACTGATCCGCCGAAGCGCAACCCACCCAGACCCATTCCTCTACATTTACCCCTTCACCTAACACTACGGGCAATTTAGCATGGCCAATTCACCTAACCTGCACATTTTTGGTGCTGTGGGAGGAAGTCGGAGCACCCGGAGGAAACCCACACAGACATGAGGAGAATGTGCAAACTCCACACAGTCAGTCACCTGAGGTGGGAATTGAACCCGGGTCTGTGAGACAGCAGTGCTAACCACTGTGCCACCCTAAAGGTTGGCCTCTCTAAGAGCATCATAGAATCCGTGCAGGTCATTCAGTCCATCAAGGAGAAAGTGAGGGCTGCAGATGCTGGAGATCAGAGCTGAAAATGTGTTGCTGGAAAAGCGCAGCAGGTCAGGCAGCATCCAAGGAACAGGAGAATCGACATTCCGGGAAGGCTTATGCCCGAAATGCCGATTCTCCTGTTCCTTGGATGCTGCCTGACCTGCTGCGCTTTTCCAGCAACACATTTTCAATTCAGTCCATCATGTCTATACTGATCCTCCAAACAGCATCACACCTGACCAACCTCCCCCACCCTTATCTCTGTAACCCTGCACTTCCCATGGCCAATCCACCAAACCTACACATCCCCGGACACCATGAGTAATTTAGCATGGCCAATTCACCTGATCTGCACATCTCTGGACTGTGGGAGGAAACCAGAGCATTTGGAGGAAACCCACACAGACACAGGGAGAATATGCAAACTCCACATAGACAGTCACCCGAGGCTGGATTCGAACCCAGGGCCCTGGCGCTGTGAGGCAGCAATGCTTATTGCTGAGCCACTGTGCCACCCAGTTTTTGTAGTTTTTGACTACATCTGGTTTAACATTAAAAATAGTTCAGCCAAGTTGGTTAAGTCAAAGAATAATGAGTTTACTACAAATTAAATTTACTCAAATATGTAAAAATCGCTTTCAAAAAAGTGCAGAGATAGATGAGACATATATTCCAACATCTCAAATGTAACATGAGACAAATGCGAGTAATAAACATGCTTGAATACCCTACAGAATACATTAAACAGCAAATGTAATCAAGACATGACCCATGATTTTCGTAGTCTGAAGAAGTTATACTGGATTCGAAACGCTAACGCTGTTGCTCTCCCCACAGATGCGCCAAATCTCCAGAATTTCTCATATCTTAAATATTAACAATTATGTATTTACTGATTCCAACAATTTCTTCTGACTTCAGAGCTATCCAGCCTCTCTTGACTTTTCTGAGCCCAGCTATACCATTAATTATGTATCTACTGATCTACTGACTTCTAGAACTTCTACTTGAACTCTGACTGCACAGCTAGAGGTCCCATGCTATCTCCCTAGCAGTGTGGAATGTTAGTTATTTTCTGCATGGAGCTTGGCTCTGTCAGTCAGTCTTCTCTAACTAACTGCAGAACTACTCTTCTGAGACCTCTGAACTGTTTTGAATGACCTATTAAGAACCTTACAACAAGCTCCACCCTTGTTCCTCAGAAAAACTGAATTGAATTGAATTGAATTTATTGAATTGAATTTATTGTCACATGTACCAAGCCATAGTGAAAAGCTTTGTTTTGTGAGCAATACAGGCAGATCAGTTAAATAGCATAGATAAATAAATAATAGGTAAACAGCAGCAAAAACAAAAACATAGGTACAGGCGAATGTTAAGGGTTTGTGAGTCCAATCAGTAGTCTAACAACAGTAGGGTAGAAACTGTTTTGAAACCGCCTGATGCATGTGTTCAGGCTTCTGTACCTTCTCCTCGATGGGAGAGGTTATAGAAAAGCATTGCCTGGGTGGGATGGATCTTTGAGAATGCTGGCAGCCTTTCCTTGATAGCAGACCTCGTAGATGGATGCTATAGATGGGAGGTTGGCCTTTGTGATTGTCTGGGCCAAGTTCACCACTCGCTGTAACCATCTCCGATCTTGAATGGTACAGTTCCCATACCAGGTAGCGATACATCCAGACAGAATGCTGTCGATGGCGCACCTGTAAAAGTTAGCAAGAGTATTCATCGTCATGCCAAATTTCCTCAGCTGCCTGAGGAAGAAGAGACATTGTTGGGCCTTTGTAACCAGCGCATCCACATGAAGATTCCAAGAAAGCTTGTTGTTGATGACCACTCCCAGGAGATTGACACTCTCTAGTCGTTCCACCTCTGTGCTGTTAATGTGTAGGGGGCATGAGTAACATCCTGCTGAAAGTCAATAATGAGTTCCTTGGTTTTGCCGGCATTGAGAGCTAGGTTGTTCTCAGTGCACCATTTTTCCAGGTCTTCCACCTCCCATCTGTAATCTGTTTCGTCGCCATCTGAGATTCGACAGACTATGGTGGTGTCATCAGTGAACTTGTAAATGGCATTAGTCTGGTATTTGGCGATGCAGTCATGGGTATACAATGAGTACAGTAGGGGGCTGAGTACGCACCTCCGGGAGGGTTCCAGTGTTAAGTGTTAGTGAGGATGAAATATTGTCCTCAATCTTCACTGATTGGGGCCTGTGGGTCATGAAACTGAGAATCCTGTTGCAGAGAGTGGCACTTAGTTTGAGATCACTAAGTTTAGTAATCAATCTCGAGGGGATAATGGTGTTGAAGGCTGAACTGTAGTCAATGAGTAGGATTCTTGCGTAACTGTTCTTGGTGTTACGATGTTCTAGGGAGGAGAGAAGGGCAAGTGAAATGGCATCTGACATGGATCTCTTGGTCCGATAGGCAAATTGGAGTGGTTCAAGAGTAGTGGGGAGGCTGGAGTTGATTAATGCCATGACCAGCCTTTCAAAGCACTTCATGACCACTGAAGTTAGGGCCACTGGGCGGTAGTCATTGAGACATGCTTCTTAATCACAGTGATGATGTTGGCCCTCTTGTAACAGGCAGGGACAGTGGCCTGCTGCAGGGAGAGGTTGAAGATGTCCGAGGAGACCTCTGCCAGTTGATCTGCGCATGCTCTGGTGGACGGCCTGGTATTCCGTCTGGTCCCATCGCTTTCCTTGGATTCCTATGAAGGAAAACTGATCTGACCTCTGTGACTAATATTTTGGAACAGTCAAATGCAGCTCTTCCCTGCAACTGTCCGTCCTTGAATGCTACAATGTTCACAAATGCTGTCTCTTACAGCACAAAAATTCATACAAAAAAGAATTCATCATGTTTTTTAATATCCTTATAAATAGGGACATGCACCGTTCCCTCTCACCTATCAACTTGTTTGACTTTTTTATATGGTCATGCATCCTGCCTCTCTTCATGTATCCTCCATAAACAGACTGATAAAATTATGCTCATTTAACCTTATTCAAGTATATTTTAGAAAGAAACAAGTTAGAAATTGTAGGATGGATTTTTGAATGTGTGGTCCAGATGCTTTAATTGAAACAGGTTGAATAGCTTGGCGAACGTGCCTGTAATTTCCCAGTAAGCACACCTGATGGGTGAGCATGCATTTAGAAAATTGCACCTTTTTTGGTAGTGACATTAGGTGAAATTGCACTGTGTGGTACTTGTATTTGAACATGATGAAATCTTCTTTGTCCATAATTTTCAGAGGTTTTAACCCATTTGAAACACATCTAGTAATAGCATAAAAATACTGGACAGTTGAGCTTCACAGTACTTTCCACATTTGCATGTCATTATCAAACAACATAATTTCATTCTGATGTTTCTTTGCACAACATGTTAACCTTTCATACACATCTCTTCATTTTGAGCTGCTATTAATATTTATCTTGTACATTTAAAACCTTAAAAATGTGAATATTTATTTGTGAATGTCTAAGCTTTAAAGATAATAGAAACAACCAAAATTAATGGAGATTTTAATTTATTTTTGTTGCATAAATTCAGTTAATTTAATTAATATTGCAATCCATGATATGCAAAAAAAAATATGTACTCCATTTCTTTAGTCATTCTGCAGTTAAGGAACTGAAAACAAAGGCAGCTTTAAAAGAAATCTATGAAAATATTTTGGAATCAGAATAAAAATTAAAGTATCTATGTTGATACGTCAGATAATGACGCACAACTGAATCTGGGGCAATTTCATTAATCAGTTAATGTCCATAAGAAGATCCATTGATGTAGACCCTCCAAAAAACATAAGTATTTATGGGGGGAATCTGAGTGCATGTCTTTAAAGAGTCAGTCCTGCCTGAGGATTCTAGCAGCAGAGGGATAGCAGCAACTAAGGTCCATACAGGGTCACTCTGTTCACTGTCAGGTCATTTCACTGGATAGTTCACATTCTGCTGGAAGTTCATTATTCTGATTAGGCCAGCCAAGGCAATGCACTAGTTCATTTATTATGCGAGCAGTTAGGAAAATGAGAATGGAGATCATTGTGCACAATCCTAAAAGTTGGAAGTGCCATAAATTGGGTACATCAATCTTTACACCCAATCTGTCCACCTGTAAAATATGTTTTCACACTTTGAGATGCTAACTTGTAAAATTTATGGCAAAGTTTCTGTCCATTTGAAGCTTCAGTATGTTTAAACCAAACTTGGAGCCTGCTCTCCCTAAAATGCTGTTGTTATTGTCTCAACATACATAACACTTCACTTCGCTCAGGGCTATTGCCAATATAAAGAATATAGTGCACATTGCCTATGTTTCATCACACATATGACATAATAAATAACAGTATGTAAAGTACTTCTGCATGATTGCACAGTTGTGGCTACTGGTTTTGCCATCAGATACATTGAATGCTCATTAAAGACTAAAATTGCTGGTGCTTAAGTAGCATGCAACCTCCATGAAATGGACATTTCAGAACTCTTCAGCTGATGATGGGCTACATACTCATGTGTTCTCTGTTTCATCTGTTGATCCCAGTTCAAGCTGAATACCTAAATCCTCTGGGGTGAATATGTCTGTCCTGGTACTTGCCACACATGGAACTTAGCGAGTTTTGGAAAGATTTTTAGCTCAGGTTGAGGTTTTGGATGTAGGTTTGCTCGCTGAGCTTGGAGGTTCATTTCCAGATGTTTTGTTACCTTACTAGGTAACATCTTCAGTGGGCCTCAGGCGAAGTGATGCTGAAAATTCCTGCTTTCTATTTATGTTTGGATTTCTTGGGGTTGGTGATGTCATTTCCTGTAGTGATGTTATGTGCTGTGGTGAAGTCACTTCCTGTTCCTTTTCTGAGGGGGTGGTAGATGGGGTCTAACTCGATGTGTTTGTTGATAGAGTTCCAGTTGGAATGCCATGCTTCTAGGAGAATTCTCATGTGTGTCTTTGTTTGGCTTGTCCTAGGATGGATGTGTTGTCCCTAGACAGACACTGAAAAAGCTGACTTAGTAAGAGGATTGAATTTCAACTGCCAGGATGCAGACAAGAAAGATTTCTTAGCAGCATTAGAAACAACATTAAAATACTCACAGAAGAAACCTAACAAACCATCAGACAGGTAGGCGCAACAACATTAAGCAGAGAAAAGGAAGGAAACATATTCAAAACACAAGAAAGGAAAGCACTGAAAAGACTAAAAAAAAACATTGTTATCCTACCTGCAGACAAAGGATGCTTGACAGTTATTCTAAACCGAAGAGACTACATTGAAAAGGTAAACGCACTACTTACAGATACCAATACTTACCAACAAGTGGCGACAGACCTGACCCCACAACTAGAGAACTGAATCACAGCCCTACTCCAAAAACTTCAAAATCTGGACAAATAAATAAGACCAACTTCCAAAAAATGAAACCAAACGGATCCAACACACCACGCTTCTACGGACTACCCAAAATTCACAAACCAGGAGCCCCCCTCAGACTCATAGTCTCGCTCCCTGGAACACCAACTTAAGATTGGCCAAGGAGCTACACCAAAGACTGAAACACTTAGTAGAAGATTCATGCCACTCCATCCACTCCACTCAAGAATTCCTGAAGACCATCAAAGACACTAAGCTAGAAGAGGATGAAATAATGGTCTCCTTTGATGTAGCAGTCCTGTTACATCAATCAACATCAACCTGGCCAAGGAAACACTGACTACACTATTAGAAGACCCAAAGACACATACACCAAACACCTCTAACTTCATCAACAAGGACACTATTATCAAGCTAGTGGACCTATGCCTTACCACACACTTCACCTTTAACAACACAACCTACAGGTTCTGGATTAGAGGTGCTGGAAAAGCACAGCAGTTCAGGCAGCATCCGAGGAACAGTAAAATCGACGTTTCGGGCAAAAGCTTTTGCCTGAAACGTCGATTTTACTGCTCCTCGGCTGCTGCCTGAACTGCTGTGCTTTTCCAGCACCTCTAACCCAGAATCTGGTTTCCAGCATCTGCAGTCATTGTTTTTACCTAACACAACCTACAGACAAACCAATGGAACACCTATGGAATCTCAGATATCAGGGTTCTTAGCAAAGGCAGTAATGCAGAGACTTGAGCAAACAGCTCTCCCAACTCTGGGTCTGCTACGTGGATGAGACCTTTGTCATCACTAAATGAAACAAGTTAGAGGAAACCTTCAAGACCATCAATAATATCTTTACAGGCATACAATTCACTAAAGAGGAGGAAAACAACAACAAACTGCCATTCCTAGATGTCACAGTAGAGCAAAGAGCCAATGGGGACTTCAAACCAACGTCTATAGAAAAACAACACATACAGACCAAGTATTGAACTACAGAAGCAATTATCCCAAGACCCACAAACGAAGCTGCATGAGAACATTATTTCAGCGAGCCAACACATACTGCAGCACAGAGGAACTACGCAGAGCAGAGGGAAATATTGAAAACGAATGGGCACCCATTGAACACAGTCCGCCGATTTCTCAGCAACAAACCCAAAAAAGCAGACAAAACACATCCAGAAACCCTAGCTACTTTCCCTTACATCAAAGACATTTTAGAAATGACTGCCAGACTACTCTGACCCCTTGATATCATGATAGCCCACAAACCCTCAACACACTAAAACAGCAGCTAATGAACTTGAAAGACCCTATACAGACAATGAGCAAAACTATCGTCACTTACAAAATACCGTGCAAGGACTGTAACAAATACTATATTGGACAAACAGGCAGAAAACTAGCCACCAGGATACATGAACACCAACTAGCCCACAAAAAGACATGACCCTCTCTCACTAGTATCCTCACATAAGATGAGGAAGGACACCACTTCGACTAGGCCAACATATCCATCCTCGGACAAGCCAAACACACGAGAATTCCTAGAAGCATGGCATTCCAACTGGAACTCTATCAACAAACACATCGAGTTAGACCCCATCTATCACCCCCTCAGAAAAGGAACAGGAAGTGACTTCACCACAGCAAATAACATCACTACAGGAAATTATATCACCAACCCAAAGAAACCCAAACATATAAATAGAAAGCAGGAATTTTCAGCATTGCATCGCATGAGGCCCACTGAAGATGTTACCTAGTAAGATAACGAAACACCTGGAAATGAACGTCCAAGCTCAGCGAGCAAACTTACATCCAACACGTGGAACTAATAACACTGAATACCTGCTTTTAGACTTCCACTGAGACCTGTGACATCTTCTTTGAGGATATATTGAATCAGACTATATTACAAAGCTGACTGAAAAGCATGTCCCTTATTACTATTATTTTGTGCCGTTGTGATGTTTTATGAAGGGAATTACGTTAAATTAGCCTCCATAAAACTGCGTGTAAGAAAGTCAGTGGAGGACAAATAATTTGAAAATAAAGGGTAACATCTCATCATTTTTTGGTTGAGTGCAAGTCATATCAAATTTGGTGGAGTGATTCTCACCAAACAGGTTTCTAACCATAACCTACCAATTTCACCAATTAATTGCCGTTTGAAACTGCATGGCAAAAATCATGTCCTGTTTTTTGCCCCATCTTACCAAATGCCATGTCGAGTTTTCCCATAAGCTAATTTTTATGATGAATTTGGTAAGGTTGCAACCCATGGGGAGTTGACCATTCACAAACTGCTTAACAAGCAATAAGAAGTGCTGAAAATGTGTTGCTGGAAAAGCGCAGCAGGTCAGGCAGCATCCAGGAAACAGGAGAATCAAATTTTCGGGCATAAGCCCTTCTTCAGGAATGAGGAAAGTTTGTCCAGCAGGCTAAGATAAAAGGTAGGGAGGAGGGACTTGGGGGAGGGGCGTCGGAAATGTGATAGGTGGAAAGAGGTCAAGGTGAGGGTGATAGGTCAGACTGGGTGGGGGGGGACACACACACACACAGCGAGGGAGGGACACACACACACAGCGTGGGAGGG
>NC_057731.1:30149186-30186815 GCF_004010195.1 Chiloscyllium plagiosum | reverse complement strand
CTGACCTATCACTCTCACCTTGACCTCTTTCCACCTATCGCATTCTGACGCCCCTCCCCCAAGTCCCTCCTCCCTACCTTTTATCTTAGCCTGCTGGACAAACTTTCCTCATTCCTGAAGAAGGGCTTATGCCCGAAACGTCGATTCTCCTGTTCCCTGGATGCTGCCTGACCTGCTGCGCTTTTCCAGCAACACATTTTCAGCTCTGATCTCCAGCATCTGCAGACCTCACTTTCTCCTCAAGCAATAAGAAGTGTTAATTGGGAACTCATTGCACTCTGGTGAGAATCCTGTCACTCCACTTGAGCAAAATGGGGATATTTTGAGGAGATGATCTTATGTCAAGAAAGCCATGTTGTCCCATTCTACCACTCAACTTGCCACAGCCTATTTCACTCAGAGCCTGGTGAAATTTTGCCCAATGGAGTGGGCTCTTTTATTGTGAGGTCTCCAACTTTATCCTCAAGCACTGTCCTCATCCTCTTCAGCATACTGATGGTGAGCATTGGTTGGTCATGTAGAGAAAATTTTGTAAACCTGTTCCTTGCTGACGTCATTTCATCTACCATCAGTAAGACTTAGCTTGTCTATTTTAATTACATCTACAGCCTTTTAAGAGCTGCAGCTGCATACTATAACTTCCTTTATTAATGTTCATAAACTCCTCATACAGGCAATCCAGGCTACAAGTACACTAAAAAAGTTCAATTGATGTGGTCTTGGGAATGCCATGAGCTCCAACACAGTCAGCCTTGAGCTCCTGTATTTTGTGCCAGCTATGGTCCAGTGGTATTGCTCTAATTTCTAAGGCAAAAGGTTGGGGTAGAGTCTCAACAGTTGAGTATACACATCTAAGAAAACACTTCAAAGCAGTATTAAGAGAAGACTGCATTATTTCAATTACTGTCTTTTTGATAAGATGTTAAACTGAGGCCTTACTGCTTCTCAGACATGAGAGAAAGATCCCACTGCACTATATTGACAAAGGGCAGCCAAATTCTCCTTTTTGTCCTAGACAATATTTAATCACCCTTAATCACCTCCTTAATAATGGAACATACTCAAAATACTCAGCAAGCCAGGAAGCATCAGCAGAAAAAAAAAAGAGGTAAGTGATTATTTTCAGATGATGACCTTTTATTTGAACTGGAAAAAAATTACAGATGCAACATATTTTAAGCAAGTATAGAGACAGGTAAAGGGAAGAACAAAATGGAATGTATGATAGAATCAAATATAGAGAAGATTAAATGGCAAAAAGGGTGATGGTGCAAGGCAAAGGAGATATATTGGGACACCAAAAGAAACAAAAGATTGGTTGAGAGCAGTTGTGTATGGGAATAGTAGGATCTCATTCATTTCCACTTTGTTCTTCGACCTCCTCCTCCACTTTGCTGTTCAGTATTTGTTTAAAATCACTAAATTTTTCAAGTTTGAAAGAGGTCAGTAACCTAAAACATTAAGTCTTTTTGTTTTTCCACAGACCCCACCTGACTGCACATTAGTTGTGGCTTAACTGAAAGCACTTTCGCCTCTGAGTCAGATGATTATCAATTCAGGGCCCCAGTTCAGGACTTCAGCACACAGTTCAAGGTTAACACTCCATTACAGTACTGAGGAAGCTACATTAAGCTGAGGTCCCATCTGCCTTCTCGAGTGGATATAAAAGATTCTATCGTGCAATTTTGAAGAAGATTTGAAGCATCTTTCCTGGTGTGTTGCCCAATATTTATTCTCACAGTTAACATCCCAAAAACAAACTACTTGCTCATTAACACATTGTTGTTTGTGGTATCTTACTGTTTGAAATTGGATATCATGTTTTCTATATTAGAACAGTAATTACACTTTCGAAGTACTTCATTGGTTGTTAAGCACTTTGGGATGTCCTGACATCATAAACAAACAATATAAATGCAAATCTTACTGTCTTTTTTAAAGGTTTGCTCAGTAGTTATTTTTTAAAAACTTTTTCTGTTTTTATTTCATATTACAAGTAACTGCAGTATTTGCATCATTGAGTGAATTCAGATAATTATTTCATTGCTGTTTGTAGTAGTTGATATATTCAAACTTTTTGCTGCCTTTTGGCATTAAACTTCAAAAACACTTCATTCATCACTACACTAAAATACTTAATTGGCCATAAAGCAACTTGTGCTGTTTTGATGTCTTTAAAAGCACAATATTAATGTTACGTTTTCCTTTTTTTTAATGCTGACACCAGAAGACTCTCCTTTAATAGTGGCACTGCATTGCTTTTGATACTCTATCAAAATATTAAAAAATAATTGTTCTGTATACGCTCAATGTCATGATATTAAAAACCTGCTGCCACTAACAGGAATGGAACAGAAGGTATTTTTTCTAACATTTTTCACAAAGTGCCTTTTGCATCAGTATCCAGGTTCCTACTGCAAATACCAAGCTGACTTCATCCATATTTAGGCCAACTGTCAATTTAAGGTAGTTTAATGGATTGCAGGAGCCCTGGCGACTACTCATGTACAGTTCTGTGCTGTTCATCTCATTAATTCTGCATCCGGACTCTATTGCATTGCTCTTGAATGCAAATCCTTCTGTTAGCAGAAGCAGAAGTGACCACCAATGCTGGGACTATCCAGCAATTCCTGCAGACTGCAAGGACATGGATTCCTGGACTATGATCGCACCAAGCATCTAATTGACTGTGACCAACTCTCTGGACTGAGACTGGACCTTACCCATGACTGAGTATTTCAGTGGTCACCATCTGACTGACCATAGTCCCCTTTACTAGACTCAGGACTATTTCCCTTAAATTTTCAAATATGGCCATTTTCTTGAATGACATACAATGTGTTTGCCATAGAAACTGCTGGCACAAGACATTCATGTAGCTGTGTGCTGTACACCATCAAGTCTGTCCCCTTGGCTGGCAAGCATATTAAGTTGTCTGGCTTTGTGTCTGCATTAAAAGGCAAGGCAAGGCAGAGATGCTGTGACCCTGTAAGCCTTGAGTGAAGTGGTCAAGTCCAAAAAGGCAAGGTAGAGACACTGTGGGCATTCAAAAAAGTGCAAAGTGAGTGAGTGCTAAGAAAGATGCTAACAGCCACTAAGTGCACTCTGCTATGTTTCTATGTTCTATTTGGCATATGGACGAGAATGGAATAATGTAGGTTAGATGGGCTTCAGATTGGTTTCATAGGTCGGCCCAACATTGAGGGTTGAATGGCCTGTACTACGTTGTAATGTTCTATGTTCTATGCTCTGCCACATCAAATAGATGCCTGTCTTTGTGTGCAAATGTATGGCAATGTTAGGTGTCAATGAGTTCCAAATTACTGTGCTGAAGTGCTGAACTGTATTATAAGTTGGTCTGGAATGAACCATAATGTATTGAGATTGCTGCTTTGTCTCTGTTAACCTCCATGGATGAAGGGCACAGGTGGCCCTCACTGCCAATGCAGTGTGCCCTGAGATGTTGTGACTGCTGGCCAACATGGAAAATCAGAGAAGATGTTGGTAAGCTGTAGTTGCCAGGCTATCATTATGATTTCATTTAGGAATTGGTATCATCTAGTTTCTCACCAGTTTCTGGTCGAATAGCACCCTGCATATCACAGGGCAAGATTCACCATTAATGAGACGTTAACACATGCAAATAGAATCCTTGCCAATCATTCGGACTTTCTTCTCCTCAATGCAAGAATCTTATTATTTCATTCTCACCATACACTCCCACCTTTCCCAAATCGCTGCTTCGTTCAGATGCTGGGAAGATTCTGCCCATTGTTTTGTGAAAATTATCCACGAATAAAATGAAACTCACAAAAAAACGTTCAATTTAAATCTAAAAAGAATGATGGCGAAGTCTATACATTTCAATGGATATTTTGAGTTCAAAACAATGTCACAAAAAGAAAAAAGTCTTTCATTATAATTGGGTTAAAAAATTTCATCCAAATTTTATGTCTGAAACAGTTATTTCACTGCTTCTGCTCCTCAACGTGATCTTGAACTTTGAAGTGAAGGGCAATGTGGACAATACATATGCAAGGGAGTTAGTTAACTAACATTTTAATTGTCAAGGTTTGCATTGCAACTCGCTATTGCATACCACAAATCTGGACCTATTTTAAACTTATTCCAGACCTGTGTTTAGGGAGAGACAATATCTCCTTAAATCAGGTTCACTGCACAAATGCTTCTAATTCACCACTAATTTGCACCAAATTAGACATTTCATATGGAGAGGAAAATCTTAAGTCCGAGATCCAGGCGACAGTTTCGGGAGGTCATCTGGCAGAGTGATAATATTCCTACCTCTGCTCCCAAAGCTCTGGGTTTAAGTTTCTACCAGGGCTTGCCATATAGGACAGCATTCATGACATGGTTGTATTGTGAATAATCAAACAAGGAACTATTTCCCCATTCCCCCAGAAAAAAGTGTGTGATGATACACTTTAAAAAAAAAGACAATCTATTGTAGAAAATAAATGTCACACTGACATTTTCTTGAATTACAATGACTGTAAGGTGCTCCTTTTGTACAGGTTATATAGGTTGTACAGAATTTATTTTGCAAATTTAACACTGATTTAACAGGCTTGGAAATTCTTGTTGCATAACTGCGTGGCTGAATGGAAACACTTCTAACGTTCGGCACTAATGAATGCAAAATCACCTACAAAGGCAAAAAAAGACAACTGAAACTTTATGAAAATTCATGAGTTAATGGAATTAAATATCAGTGCTATTTGAAATGAGGATTACATTCAGCAGTTAGAAAAAGTGTGCAGCAAGCTCACTCAGAGCTTGTAATGCTTCATTTGATTGGAAGGCTATTCTGATAGATGCCATATTACTTGGAAGGAATTACACTGCATTTTCATGTAATTCAATGAATCAATTAATTGCTTCACTTTAGCGCAAACAAACCAGAAATTCTAACTGCACGGCTGTTAAACAGGGAACAGGCTGCATAGTACTTTTAGATCCAACATTTACATGTAATTATCTTCTTATATAATTAACTGCACTCAGTTAATAAGCATCTTGCAAATGACAGCCTTGCTTTATAAATTAATGCTCAATAGCTCAGAACACTGAGTGAATAATTGCCATTCAGTATATCTCTATTAATGGCAGTGATCTAAAATCATGAGTATTGAGAGGGGAAACAATAAGAGTGTTTGGAAACGCTGCTGTACAATTGTATGCTTAAATCAAATAAAATGAATGAAGGGAATTTATCCCTTACCATATGTTACTTTGATAAAAGGTTATTTAGAAACCAAATACAAAAACATTATTAAGCCAGTAATCTATCTCAGGCAATCCTTAACAAAAGCACCTGCTTATTCTGAAGCAATTTCTGTTTATAAAATAATTCTCATCTTTTGAAGATAGTACAACTAAGCACATTTCTTAAATTTAAAAATGAATGGCAACTCACCTCAAAAACTAAGATCAAAATATAAAACAAATCTATCGTATGGCTTTATTCCTTTTCTGAATGCTTTTGTCATAAAGTCAGAAGGTTTTATTTCATCATGCAGATTGTTGCTATGGAGATGACACATATTTGAGTAACATCTGAACAGTTATAATAGTTGTCCTGAATCATCTATCCTTATTATATACTGATCAAGATGAAATAATTCAAACAAACTTTTATAGTAACAGTTTGTCAATGAGCTGCCAATTAGATTTGTTGATTGGTGACACAGCATTTAATGAGAAAGCTCTAGATCTTCAAGTAGTAGAATACTAAGTAATGTACTTTATATCTGTGGTTTTCCAACCTTGGCAAAAAAATCATAGGACAGAATTTTCCCAGCCTGTGAGTGGTACTGGTAATGGTAATGGTATGAAATGAGAGAAAATATACCAAGATTGAAAAAGATCTGAATCTTGACATTGATTAAAACTTGCAATTTTCCTCTTAAAGATTTCAACACTGAGTTCTGAATATTGCTAACTCGGGGAATTAGTCCATCTCCAAGTATTTGCATCTCATTATTAGCAAACCTCCTAATTTCTATGCAGCTTGCAATTTTCCCCTCCTCTTGAGAAACTAGACAGTGATAATTTCTGACTTGAATGTCAAAGCAGTTATCAGACAGATGTAGCTTGCTACTTGCTTCTCCAGGCCTCCGTTATAATGTTCCTTCACTAACACACCCTTGAATGCGCCAAGGACAATGTCCTCCCTCCATCCTTTATCTACCTTAGCAATGGTAAGCTGCCAGCTTCATAGCATTATCATGGCTGATCTTGGACCAAATCAGAATCCACTTACAGGACTTCACTTTGGAGCTCAGAGACTCCTTTAACTTGCATGTTGCTGCATAGTCACCTTGTGCACAGCAACACACATGCATCAAATGGAAACTTAATTTCTTAACAATTGCTCACTTTGTATTTACTTTGATCTCAGGAATGTGTCACATTTTAGGTAAGTGGCAGGATGGGTTAGTAGTTGTAGAAGATGAGGTGGGTGAGAGTCCTTCAACGGAAACGCTGCTTGAAATAGTGAGATTGGCAGTCCATGATCCTTGGTGAGGTTTGGGTGCATTGGTTAGAATTAGAGTTAGTATGAGGTAGCAGAGAGAAAAAGAGGGTGGCTTTTAGCCTTGCAGAGAGCAGATGATCCTTGATCTTTATCCTGCACTGCTGTGCATTCTGTCTAATCCTGGAGGCTGACCTGGGCTGCCATTTGGGTTTAGTGTCTCTGATAGTCCACCAGGTAAAGGATGGCCTACCCCTCTACCACCTTGTCTGTGAAGACACCTGTCCTTATCTGGAAAGCAGGTTGCCAGCTTCCCTTTGAGATGTGTGTTTCTGAGGAGGTTACTGTGCAAAGTAAATCTTGGCTTGTGGCATCTGAAGTGGTGTTGAGCTGGGCTTTATATGGGGTTTTATATGTATCTGGACTGTCCCAGCAATGGCAGGAATTTTGTATCTGCCACATGATTGCAGGAGAAGGTTGTCTACAGTGAAACTGCACAAAATTATTTAGTATTGCTTTTTTCATGCAGCCTACACTGTCTCTCTCAGATGGCTGAATTTCACCAGCACTTTGGCAACAGGTTGGGCAGTGGCAAAGTTGAGAAAATGGAACAGAGATGTGTTGGGGCTATCTCGATGTCTTCCACTGTCTTGCCATTTTGGTATAAGGAACTTGAGCCACTTAAACAAACTATAGGCATTTGGTTTCAATAGACATGGCAAGGTAGCTCAGAGAAATTTGGTGGCCTTTCAACTGGGTCTGCCCCAGTTCTTCACAATCCCACTTCTGCCTTCTCCTTGCAGCTGCAGGCTCATCAATGGCTACCATTAATGTTGCACAGCTGAGGCTGCGGAACTGCTAGCTTTCTGATCTGTTCTTGGAGGTGGGCTAACATCTTTAATAAGGATGGCACCACTTATAATAACTTGTTAATTGAAAGCCACTGGAAGTATGCTCCCTTGAGACCAACTGCTCATTTAAGTGGGGTTGCATACAAGACTTCACTGTTGTGATAAAATTCCAGCCATAATAGCCAAACACCAATGGAAACATGCAATTTGAGAGCTGAACATTTTCATGAAGAATAAATTAGGTTAGGCACCTTGCAAAAAAAAGCCTAAAAAAAAACAGCAGAAGTTTTCAGGTGTATGCTGATGATAGTTCAGTATCCACTTTACCAGTTGTTTTTGTGACTTCTTTAATGCCTCTAAATTGATGTTGAGTATTGACAAGAAAAAAATTTCTCCAATTAAATATTGAGAAGATTGAAGCCATTCTTTTCAGTTACCATCATAAACTCTGACCCCTAGCTAGTGATGCACTCATCATTCCCTCTGACAGTTCACAACTTTATTTTGTATTTAATCCTGAGATGAGTTTCTGGCCACATGTCTGAGTCATAATTAAAACCTCCGCTTTCCAGCTCTGTATGGTTGTCAACTTAGCTCTTGCACAAGGTCTATCATTGCTGAAACCTTCATCACATATCTGTTACCTTCAGACTTGACTACTTTAATGTACACCTGGCTGGCCTTTCACATTCAAACCTCTGTAAACTTGAGGTGATTGAATTATTTTAATCCAATCAGGTCCTATTCTGCAGCAAGTCCAGTTTATCCATTAGTGTGCTTTTTTGCACTCAGCTCTACGTTAAAGTTCTTAACCTCTAAATTTGAGGACTCCATTTCTCATGTTCTTCTTCTCAAGTCCTGTGCTTCTACTATCCCTGAACTCATTGACTTACTTAACTCCTGATTATGTAATGCTTCAATTTAAACATTCTTACCCTCTCCTGTCTTTGTAATCTCCTCCAAATGCACTGCTCTAAGTATCTGCAATCTGCAAATTTTGTCATGAGCATTGCTCCATCACCGGTGACCATATCTTCAGCTGACAAGGGCATAACCTCTGGAATTTCTTCTCTAAACAAACTTTTCCACTTTTTTCTGTCACGAAG
Source organism: Chiloscyllium plagiosum (assembly GCF_004010195.1). Classification (NCBI taxonomy): domain Eukaryota; kingdom Metazoa; phylum Chordata; class Chondrichthyes; order Orectolobiformes; family Hemiscylliidae; genus Chiloscyllium; species Chiloscyllium plagiosum. The sequence goes on along the minus strand of NC_057731.1, from coordinate 30,178,365 downwards.
AACCCCTTAAAACTAACTACTTTAACTAAGCTTTTATTCATCTTCTCTAATATTACGTTATATCCTCAGTATCAAATTTTGTTTTATATAAAGCATCTGTGAAATATCTTATGCCTATAACAGTTGAAGGTATGCCCACCACTGGTGAAGTGATTGAAATCCTGGATGCTCAGTATGCCAAAATTTGAGGAGAACAGATATCTTGGAAGATTGCAAGAGGGAAAGGCAGGCCATGGTGAGATCTGTAGGGAGTTAAAGAACCTTGGGATTTTTATTATCTTGAAAGCTTTCAGAGATACACAGAATAACCACATCAAATTGCACAGTTTTCTTCTCTAAAATACTATACAAATGCAAATTATTGTTAATGGTATTTGGAAAACACATATAAAATCGCAAAGATTACAAAAAGGCAGTTGCACATTTGAAACAACTAGAAAACTTATGTTGAATACAAATGGTTGTTCCTTTCGAAATATGTATTCTAAAAGCTTTCATTTGCTCAAGTGACTGTGGATGTCGCTGATTAAACTAGCATTTATTTCTCATCCCTAGTTGCCCAGGAGAAGGTTGTAGAGGTGAGGTGAATGGCGTTCTTGAACTGTTTCTGTCCAAGGATGTAGGAACTTCCACAGGGCTGTTAGGAAGGAAGAATCAGGATTTTTGATTCAGCAACAGTCAACGAGCATTGGTTCCAAGTTTTAGGACAGGATAGTATACGGTGTGTGGCTTGGAGGGGAACTTGCACGTGGTGGTGTTCTCATCTGCTGTCCTTGTCCTTATAAGTGGTAGAGTTGTGTGTTTGGCACGTGCTGTCAAAGGAGCTTTGTTGAGTTGCTGTAGTGTACCTTTTAGATGGCACTCACTGTTACAAGTTTGTACTAGTGTGCTAATAAGGGCAAACCACTCTGATTACAAATGATTTCTTTAGCATAGAGAACTTGCAGGAAGAGGAAGTTTAATTTAGTTCACAATACTATTTCAATAAAAATGATCATTTTAAGGAGGTAGCTGTTGGCTGTATTTTAAAATTTAAGTTCAAATCTAATCAAAGGGAGAGTCTCTTTTCTGGCAGTAATGGTTCTTGATGTTTCTGGATGTTCTTCTAAAGTGTGTTTCAGGCATTCCGGGTGTTAATTTCCTTTTGGAACAACTGGGTGCAGGGCTGTTGGCTGCAATAATTTTTAATTTCCAATCCATTTGCAATGCCGATGGATTTGCTCTATTTGAAATTTTTAGTCAAATTTTGGGGTTTGAAAATCCAATGGCCTGAATTTTCATCCTGATATGGGGACAAGTACAAAGGTGCACAGGTGCATAATTTTACAGTGCCAACTAGGGCGCTGGCATCATTTTCTTGGAGGTGAGATGAGGAGCAAACTTTTGAGACACCTTACCTTTCCAGGGCAATCAGAAAAAGACTGGATGTTTGTCAGGACCAAGTCTTAGGCTTATAGATGTAAGTTTGTTCACTGAGCATGAAGGTTCATTTTCAGACATTTATTCACCATACTAGGTAACATCTTCAGTGAGCCTCTGGACGAAGCACTGCTGATGATTCCTGCTTTCTATTTATATGTTTGGGTTTCTTTGGGTTGGTGATGTCATTTCCTGTGATGATGTCATTTCCTGTTCTTTTTCTCAGGGGGTGGTAAATGGGGCATAAAATTAACTAAAAAGGAGGAAACCAACAACAAACTGCCATTCCTAGATGTCACAGTAGAACAAATAGCCAATTGGGAACTTCAAACCAGCGTCTACAGGAAAACAACACATACGGGCCAAGTATTGAACTACAGAAGCAATCATTCCAGCATCCACAAACAAAGCTGCATCAGAACATTATTCCAACGAGCCATCACACTGCAGTACAGAGGAACTACGCAGAGCAGAAGAAAATCACCAATACAGTGTATTAAAAAAGAATGGGTACTCAATGAACACAGTCCGCCGATTTCTCAGCAACAAATTCAAACAAGCAGACAAAACGCATCCAGAAACCCTAGCCACTCTCCCCTAAATCTAAAAGATATTTCGGAAATGACTGCCAGACTGCTCAGACCCCTTGGCATCATGGTAGCCCACAAACCCATCAACACACTAAAGTAGTAGCTAATGAAATTGAAAGACCCTATACAGACAAGCAAAACTAATGTCATTTACAAAATACCGTGCAAGAACTACATTGGATAAACAGGCAGAAAACTAGCTACCAGGATACATGAACATCAACTAGCTACAAAATGACATGACCCTCTCTCACTAGTATCCTTACATACAGATAAGGAAGGACACCATTGCGACTGGGACAATACATCCATCTTAGGACAAGCCAAACAGAGGCATGCACGAGAATTCCGAGAAGCACGGCATTCCAACTGGAACTCTATCAACAAACACATTGACTTGGACTCCATTTACCACCCCCTGAGAAAAAGAACAGGAAATGACATCATCACAGGAAATGACATCACCAACCCAAAGAAACCCAAACATATAAATAGAAAGCAGGAATCATCAGCAGTGCTCCGTCCTGAGGTTTACTGAAGATGTTACCTAGTATGCTGACAAAACGTCTGAAAATGAACCTTCCAGCTCAGCGAGCACACCTACATCCAGAACCTCAACCTGAGCTACAAATCTTAGACTTGTTCGTGAATTCATGATAAACAACAAGAAATGACTGGATCAGGATAGTCATTCTCCTATGGAATTGTTTTGATAGATCCTGTTTCAGCATTAGGCTTTCACAGTGAACAGCAGAATAAGTGAGCTGATTCATGCTGCTACTATGCAGCAACAACTCAAATGTTACTCACCATTAACCATACCCAAAAAGCTATTCTGTCTATCACACAAAAGAATGATTTGGTCTATGAATGTTTGTGCTGATGTGATGCTAGGTGTGAAGGCTCTATGTCACAAAGACTAGAGAATCATATCAAGCAATATAATCATTCAGCTACTTGCAATAAGAAAAGTATTGACTGTACTAATTTCAAACAGTTATGGCTACAAAATTTACAACATCGTGTCTAACATTAGATGAGATGTTCTAATTGGACAACATATGCTGGATAGTCTAGACTGTGTGAAGAATTACACTGGTAACCATTTTAGGATTATCAGACAGGTATTGTGTACTTATGTATACTGAAAACTGCAGATATTAATATACAATATCTTGTTCTCTACAGAAAGAAAGAATATGTAAGCACATTGCACGTATTTCAGCAACAAAATAGATCATAGCCACCTTTTGGTTTATTTCTCAGGGTAATGTCTTTACCAGTTTCAACAGGTTTGGTTTAAAATTTAAATAAAGCTTAGCAGTTAATTGTCAGTCGTCATAAGTGGGATATTCTCAATGGAAACACTTATACCAGAGTCCATCATCAACCAATCAGCACTTTTTTCTCATACAGTATAACATGTTGTTTTCACTTTATCTTGGTATTTCTTGCAAACTATCCTGATGAGTGCAAGATATAAAGATTCAACAAATTGTATCTTTTGTCAGGAGCACCCAGTTCTGTGCTGCCAAGCAACTACAAATATATATGTTCTTGAGGTAATTCAATAGATCAGAAATTGTCAATGTCCAAATTAAACAAATTAAACTAAAAGGTTTTTCTTATGAATACTTAGAGTATGCCATAAAACCTTACTTTCTTCATATGACCTGCACAAATTGTTCACCATACAACGGGTTTGAGTAGCTGGAGTCAAAGTAATTAAAAATTAAGACAAGGCTATGTGGAATAAACTCAGAGGGGGAATTAAAACTGGATCCAATTGCCATATTGACTGCCACTGGCAAAGAGTGGCCAGTCAGCACAAAGATGTGGGTTCTCCTGCAAGAGTTTGCACACTCCTTTATAGTTTGCCTGGACAATTTGAGCATTTATGCATTGTTCATCAGTGAGTTCCTAAAATCAATCCTGGGTATGTAAGCCTGGCAGAAGCACAGATTCTAAAATTAATTCTGCATGAACATCATTTACGTTTATGAATAAAAACGCTTCAAACTCAGCTTGGCATAAGACAAAAATAGTTACGATATAACATGATAATGCTCTTGTTCTGATTTGATATTCCCTTTCAAGATATTCTTTAATCTGTATACTTGCTTCCACAAACAGTCTACCAGATTTGGAGTTCAATTTGAATAAAGAGTCTTTTATTTGCAAGGTTTCAGGATCTGTAAAGACACAGCATAGAGCATTAAGAAATGGTTAAATAAGATTGATAGTTCTCTTGCAGCAGCTACTTTGGACTTAAATTAGAATTTAGTTACAGTGCCTCTTTTGTTTTACTAAAATCTATTAGTTTAATACTGTAGGACAAACTCCAAATCTTACAGGATAAATGTTCACCCTGAATTTGGTAAAACAAAGGACTGAAAGCTTTAAAATTTGATCACAGCACCACCTACTGGTGCTGTAATATTGTCAAAGGGAATCAATGATTTTGTTTACAGTCGTATAGGACGTATAGTGTCATAGAGTCATATAGCATGGAAACAGACCCTTCCGCACTTTACAAAAGAAATTGGTTCACATCTTCTAAAAAGTTCAGTTTCAAACAACGATATCTTCAAAATCAAAGCTACTTTCATGGCAGCTAATAAGTCAGTCTGTAATCTTTGATAGAAATATAATGTGATGAGAGGTGTCTTCGAAGCAAAAATATGAACATGCTAACAACTCTAAGGATGGATTGAACCTGGATTGATAGGTGGAACTTGGATGAGGTAGTTCTGCACTTAAGGCTGACAGTTAACATTTAACAATAGGAGTAAGTGGGCAGCATCTCATTCATATGGGAGGGAAACCTACACTCAGCAGGGTCATTGAACTCAGCAGTGAATTCAAACTGAAAAATAAAGCAAGGAACTGTGAACGCTGAAATTCTGAAACAAAAATGGAAATTGCTGGAGAAACTTAGCAGGTCTTGCAGCATCTGAGAGAGAAAGCAGCATTAATGTTTCAAGTCAAGTGACCCCTTTTCAATGAAGTCATACAGATTCATTTTGACTGTTGCAGGAGCCTTATATAGTGTCATGAATTGATGGAATAGAGAGGAATGCTGTTGAAGGGCAGATAGGGTCTGAGCAATTGTGAATAATTTGAAGTTTTTAAAAATACCCACTCTTTAAACTTAGAGAAATATGCTGAAGTAGTCAGAGATAGCTTAAAATAAACTCTGGTTAATTTGATAGGCATCTAGTCGTGCAATTTCAATAGAGTTCTTCAGCACATTTCTCTAAGGTCTACTATTAATGTTTGGCTGAATTTCAAAAGCGAGAATTCTCAGCAAAGGCTTCTGAATTCACAGTTTAATTGAAGTTTAAAAATGCTAGTTTATGGTTGTCTTTGATGCAGACATCTGAATAGATGGTTGTTGGTTTCATAAAAGATTAACCACGTGAGAGATTTAACAGATTGGAATGTATTTTATGAATGTGAATTTCTCTACAATCAAGTGCACATGTACAAGAACTGTATAGATTGTTGCAAGTTTATTATTTTCATTTCAATGTGGCTTCTGAATGCCTGTTCAAATTGTATCCTCAGAAATTGATGACTGAGTTGGCTGAGGGGGCTTAGAAATTTTGTCGAAGGAGGTTATGGGTTTATCATGGCAGATGAAAAAAAATTATTTTAATCCTCTCAAAGGCAGAGCTTCCAAGTTTGCTTGCATTCAAAACAGAGGAAATATTTTTGTCTCAAGCATGTAGCAGGCAGGCAGATCACTGCATGCCCAAGGACTTCAAGTCATGGTGATGTAGTCAGAGCCAGAGAAGCAGTAAGATGTACAAACCTCTGCTTCAGGTATGTTTGAAAGCGAGATCATGAAGGCCTGACCATTGATTATCACATCTGGCAGTCACTAGCTAAGGACAAAGAATAATGGTGACGCTTTGGAAAGGTTTAAAGTAGTCTGGCATGGGGGAGGAGGAGGTGGGATCCAAAGCAGTATGGAGACAAAAGAGAAAGTTGAGGACAGTACAGATATTAATGGGACCAAAGGTTAAATAGTAAAGGCAGTTTAGTAATCCAAGTACTAGACAGGACAGGCAAGAGCGCAGCAGGAAGTAAGGGAAGTTTGAGTTAAACTGCACTTTTTTCAATGCAAGAGGCCTGACAGCTAAGGCAAATGAACTCCGGGTATGGATGGATACATGGGACTGGGATATTATAGGTATTACAGAAACATGAGTGAGGGAGGGACGGGGCTGGCAGCTTAATGTTCCAGGGTACAGATGCTATAGGAAGGATAGGAGAGGTATAACAGGAGGGGGAGTTGCATTTTTGATTAGGGAGAACATCACAGCAGTACTGAGAGAAGACATTCAGTTCGTTCACTGAGTCTATATGGGTAGAACTGAGAAGTAAAAAGGGAGAGACTACTTTGAAAGCATTGTACAATAGACCCCCCCCCCCCCCGTAAAAAAAAAGGATTGTAATAGCAGAGAATTTTAACTTTCCAACATCGATGGGGACTGCCATAGTATTACGGGCTTGGACGGACAGAAATTTGTTAAGTGTGTTTAGGAAACATTTCGATGTTGTATGTTGATGGCTGCTCTAGAAAAGAGAAAAATTTGACCTCCTCTTGGGAAATAAGGCAGGATAAGTGATGGAAGTGTTAGTGGGGAGCATTTTTGGATCAGTGACCATAATTATATTAGCTTTAAAATAGCTGTGGAAAAAGGTAGGCCTGGTCCACAAGTTAAAGTTCTAAACTGGGGTAAGACGAATTTTGATGGTCTTAGACAGGAACTTTCAAAAGTTGATTGAGGGAGGCTGTTTGCAGACAAAGGGACATCTGGTACATGGGAGGCTTTCAGAAATGAATTAATAAGGGTTTAGGGCCAGTATATTCCTGTTAGAATGAAGGGTAAGGCTGGAAGGAGTAGGGAACCCTGGATGAACAGAGTTATTTAGGCTCTGGTCTTGAAAACGAAGGAGGCATATGACACGTATAGGCAGCTGGGATCAAGTGAATTCCCTGAGGAGTATATGGGGTACACTTAAGAAAAAAAATCAGGAAGACTAAAAGGGAACACAAGATGGCATTGGCAGATAAGGTAAAGGAGATTGCAAAGAGATTCTACAAATATATGAAGGTCAAAGGAGTAACTAGGGAGAAATAGGGCCTCTTAAAAATTAACAAGGTCATCTATGAGTGGAGCCACAAGAGATCGGTGAGGTCCTAATAGAGAAGGTATGGATGCTAGGGAACTTGGGGAAATAAATAGTGATGTCTTGAAGAGGAGGTGCTAGAAATCTTAAAATACATTAAGATAGATAAATCCCCGGGACCTGATGAAGTGTATCCCAGGACTTTGTGGGAAGCTAGGGAGAAAAATGCGGGGCCCCTTGCGGAGATATTTGTATCAGCAGCATCCATAGGTGATGTGACCAAAGATTGGAAGGTGGCTAATGTTGTGCCATTATTTAAGAAAGGTTACAGAAAAATGTCTGGGAATTACAGACCAGTAAGTCTAACATCCGTGGTGGCTAAGTTTTTCGAGGGGATTCTGAGAGACAGGAGCTACAGGCATTTGGGGAGGCAAGATCTGATTAGAGATAGTCAACATGGCTTTATGCGTGGGAAATCGTGTCCCACAAATTTGAGTTTTTTGAAGGGGTGACCAAGGAAGATGAGGAGGGCAGTGTTGTCTGCATGGACTTTCACAAGGCCTTTGACAAGGTACCATATGGTAGGTTGTTGAGCAAGGTTAAATCTCATGGGATTCAGGGAGAGCTAGCCAATTGGATACAAAATTGGCTTGATGGTAGAAGACAGAGTGTGCTGGGAGACAGTTGTTTTTCAGACTGGAGGCCTGTGACCAGTGGTTTGCCACAGTGATTGGTGCTGGATCCACTCAAACCTTCCAGCCCAAGTAGCATCCTTGTAAATATTTATTATTTACATAAATAATTGGGATGAGAATTTAGGAGGTATGGTTAGTAAGTTTGCGGATGATAATATGATTGGTGGTACATTGGACAGTGAAGGTTCTCTGGGAATGCAGCAAGATCTTGATCAACTTGGCCAGTGGGCTGATGAATGACAAATGGAGTTTAATTTAGATAAATGCAAGAGTTTGCATTTTGGTTAGGCAAACCAGGACAGGGCTTACACAGTCAATGGTAGGGCCACGGGGAGTGTTATAGACCAAAGAAATCTAAGGAGACAGGTTGATAGCTCCTTGAAAATACAGTCACAGATAGGCAGGGTGGTGAAGAAGGCTTTTAGCATGCTAGCTTTCATTGACCAGAGCATTGAGTGTAGGAGATGGGATATCATGTTGCAGTTGTACAAGATATGGTGAGGCCATATTTGGAGTACTGTGTACAGTTCTGGTTGCCCTACTATAGAAAGGATACTATTAAACATAGAAAGAGTGTAGAAAATATTTACAAGGATGCTACTTGGGCTGGAAGGTTTGAGTTATAAGGAGAGAGGCTGGATAGGCTGGGACTTTTTTCCTTGGAGCACAGGAGACTGAGAGATGACCTTCTAGAGATATCTAAAATCATGAAGGGCATAGATAAGGTATATAGCAAACAGCTTTTCCACATGGTGGGGTGATCTAAAACTAGATGGCAAAGGTTTAGGTTGAGATGAAAGAGATACAAAAGTGTCCAGAGGGGTAATATTTTCATGCAGTGTGGTGAGTGTCTGGATCAGGCTGCCAGACACAGTGGTGAAAATGAGTACAATTTTGGCATTTAAGAAACATTTGGACAAGTACATGGATGGGATAGGACCAAATGGAGGTAAATGGGACTAGATTAACTTATGAAAATTGGGCAACATGGGACTGTTTTTATGCTGTAGACCTCTACGACTCTATGACCTCCTGTGGACAACAAACAAACAATCTGATAGCACTGTGGAAGAATCTACCTCTCAAAAGTTGGCCTTTTTAGCCAAAAGTATATTAGAAACTGAACTGGACTAGTTATGAGTGCAGTGCCAACAATACTGAAGAACCTTGACACATCCAAGACGAGGTAGCTTGCTTGATATGTGCCACATCCATGAACATTCAATCCCTCCACCACCAACTTTTGGTAGCAACAATGTGTACCATCTACAAGATCCACTGCAGAAATTTACCAATGGTCCTTAGACAGTATCATCATTAACGCACAACCACTAACATCTAGAAGAACAAGGGCAGCAGATACATGGCAACACTACTGCTTCAAGCCACTCACGAACCTGACTTGGAAAAATATCACTGTTCCTTCAGTGTTGCTGGATAAAATTCCTGGAACTCCGTCCCTAACGGTATTTTGAGTGCACCTATGTCAAATGAACAGCAACGGTTCGACAAAGCAGTTCAACCACCAACTTCTCAACTTAGGATGGGCAATAAATGCTGGCCCAGCCAGCATAACTCAGATCTCATAAGTAAATTAAGAAAAAAAAATTGATGACGCCTCCTCTAAAATGGATTTGTTTGCTGTATGTTTCTCCGTATGCTCAGAGCTAAAAATGCACAATTCGGGATCATTTTTAGTCAAGAGAGATCCATTGAGTTGGGAAATTTCCTAAATGGAAACACCCATCTTTGGAGTCAAAATCCAGCCTTGTGCTTCAATCTATGTATGGACAAAAACTGAAAGGCAGAAAAGTAGTAGGCTAGTAGACCAAAAATTGGAAGGCATAGAAGTAGCAGATTAGTACTGTAAAGCAATTTGTGGAAGATCAGTAAGGTTTGCTTCGAGCCACAGGTAGAAGCAAAATAAAAAATGTGTATGAGTTTATAACAGTGGAAAATATATTTAAGAATTCAGGATACATAACTAGGCCAAAAGCAGTTCAGTACTGTCAAGAAGTGCTTTGACATATTAATATAAAATTCAGTTTTTTGGGACCAAGTTCATGACAATGATAACAATTTCAGTTACAGTGGAATCTATTCATAGTATTTGACGTGACAGCAACTTAATTGATTATCATAACCAACTGACCAACAGTCAATGCTAGATGTACAAAACATTGTTCAACACCACGCAAAAGCTGACTGTTTAATTGTTGATTAATCAGCTGCATAGTAACTTTCCCTCAGTGTTATATTCAGATTTTCCTTCTCTGTGGGCCGCTCATTCTCCTACAGAATAGCCCACTCAGAATTACAACATTGATACTTTTTCTCTCCTTACATTTTCAGTTTTAAACTAAATTCTAAACAGCAAAGCCTATGGGGAGGGCTGAAGAACCAGTGACTGGCATAGCACAGTCAGTATGCTAGTCTTGGACTAATGGAACTAAAAACGCATATTTTGAGGCAGCACCTTGAAGATAAGAGTTTGAACAGCAATTCACAGCTATCTTCCCATTAATGCTGCTTACTGGCACTAAGAAACAATGTCAAATTTTCAGTTTCAAAATTGTTGGTGGCACTGATTATAGAACAGACAATTATGGGCTGGGATAATAGGCAGAGATCCATTTTGGCAGACCCCTATCTGTGCAGTGCAGCATTTTCCATTGGCTTAAAGTGCTCTTACAAGAAATTATCCTATCTAGGGTGGTCAGAAAGAGAAGCTCTATTTGAGATCATCCTCCATAAGGGGCACATGTTTTTTGATTCAAATTTGTCCTGTACATTTTCAGTGTTGGTTTCTGCTCTTTTCACTATTTTCTCTGATTTTATGTTGTTATATATTCATTTATTCATTCATTCCCGAACATCTAGAGAATTTTAATGTTGAATCAAGAACCAAATGTAAGCAAAATCACCAGAAAACTGGTTGTAATTGAAACATTCTCAGAACTTTAAGAGAGCAAGAATAACATTAACAAAGAGAGTGCATATCAAAGGTCTGAAAAAAAGACTTTCTGTTATGAAAAATGCAATATGCCTTAAAACACTCTTTGTAAATGTAGCAAACAACAGCTAATTTGTACTCAAAAAACTAACTCACAGCAATGCTGGTTAAGGAATAAATATTGGCCACAACACCAGGAATAACAGCTTGTTCTTCACAATAGTATCTTGCAGTATTTTACATCCCCGTGAGTAGGTAAATGGGACCTCAGCTGAATATTTCACCTGAAAAATAGTACCTCTGACAGTGTGATTATCCTTTGGTATGGATGGAGCATGTGAAATTTTAAGCTCAAATCTTGGAGTGGGACTGGAACTTTGAACCTTGTGATTTAGAAGGGAGAGTGCAACCAACTGAACTACAACTGACATACATACTACAATACAAATCTTTATAGGAACAAGATGCATTTACTTGGTAATGGAATAGAAGAAATTTATCTATAGACCAGGAATCATACAGCAAACCCACTTCATAAGCCCACTATAATTGGCAATGAAGTTCTGTACTACCCTCAACTTTTCCACCACCTCATTCCAGGCATGAATACGATCATCTGCAATATCAATCAACATGGTATCAAGATGAATAACCATAAACAACTTGCATTTTGTAGTACCTCAAAATGGAAAATAATGTAAAATACTTTATCAGGAGTGTTATGGACAATATGTGACACTGTGCCATAAAAGGACTTTTATAAAAAATCATTCATGACATATGAATGTCACTGGCTAGGCCAGCATTTACTGTCTATCCATAATTGTCCTGAAGAAGGTGGGAATGAGTTTCCTGCTTGAACCACTGCAGTTCTCGGCTGCAGGGGCAACTACAATGGTGTGAGGGAGGGGGGTTCCAAGATGTAGACCAAATAACAGTGAAGGAACAGCGATACACTTCCAAGACAGGATTGTAACGACACTGTCCCTTTAGCAAGATTACTTTGTCCTTGGGTCTTTTGTAAGAGAGAAGTCATAAAGGCAAATGTGCTGATATATCTGGGAAAAAGCCTAGTTTAACAATGGCAAGGGAGTGGCTTGTTCCCTCAGTTCAGGTTTTTTCCTAGTTTCTTTTAGTTGTAACACTGAGAAGCTACTGCCGTCCAGAGAAAGATTCTAAGCAGATGATTCTTGACCGGCTTCTCTCTCTGAAATCTCTCCTGTCTGAAATAATCTGTGCTTGAATTTACCTTTTGCCAAGGGGTGTGTTTATGGGATGTTATGTGAATTGGAACAGCTCCTTAGTTAAGTTGCAGTATCAAGTCAATTGAGTTTTCAAATAGTTAAGTTATTCTAAATTCTGTTTCTTCTGTTTGTGTTTCAACTTAGTGTTTAAATAAATTATGTTTTGCTTAAAACCGTGTGGTTTGACCAGTTGCATCACACCTTGAATATCCACCTCACATCTGCCTTTAAAATAAGAAAAAAGTTGTCTAGCTACCTTCTTAAAATATTCTGAGGGGGTCTGGCCTGGTCCGTAACAAGATAGTGTGTGGTTGGAAGGAAATGTTCAGATGTAGGTCTTCTATGTATCTGGTGCCTTTGTTCTTCTAGATAGTAGAGGTTGAGAGTTTAGAAGACACTGTTTGAGAAGCCTTCGTGATTCATTGCAGTAGATGGTATACACTGTTCCCATTGTAATTATGGGTGAACAGACTGAATGTTGAGGATGTTTTATGGGGTGTGAATCAAATGTGTTGCTTTGACCTGAATGGTGTTCTGCTTCTTAAGTGGCGCTGCATCTGTCTGGGCAAGTGGAAAGTATTCCATCACATTCCTAATTTGTGTGTTATTTTGGATAGTTAAGGTGGAAATTGCATGGACTACAACTAGAATTCAGCATCAAACCGATCAGCGTCATTGACTTGTACTGAGCAGAACAATCAAGGGGAAAATCTATAGCTAATAGAGTATGAAGAATGGAATTTTAGCAGTAAATGCATATAATCATTACAAGCTGTGATCACTAAAAGATGAAAACGTCTTTTGCTCATGAGAAGAACTGTTATATAACACAACAGACTCATTCTGGTCATTGCTTCTTAGCTCCAACAGCTTTTTGCTGTTGTCCAAGAGGGTGCGAATGTTACCAATTGTTTCCCTTTTTTTGGCTATCTTACCACAATCGGGGAATAGCTTACAATGGAATTTCTTTTTGCTCCCATACCATTACCTCCTGGTTGTCCACTCCTATTTTTCATCGATATGTTGCCCTCAGTGACATCATCCAAAGGTATAGTATTACTTTTCTCAGACCTGCTAATAAGTTATACCTTATTATCACCCTTCACTCAATTTCCGTTATTAAATTATCAAACTGATTAGCTGACATTCAGTAAAGGATGTTTGGAAATTTCCTGCAATTAAATATTTGGAATCTGAAGCCATTGTTTGCATACTGTACTCCAAATTCCATTCCCTACCTACCTACCAAAATCCATGCTGTTCTCTAGAAACAGACAAGATTAAGCTAGTCTGTTTGCAAAGTTGGTGTTATATTTGATTTTGAGATAAGCTTCCAGCTTCATATTCATGCATCACTGAAACCATTATTTCCATCTACTTTTGCTCCTTTTACGACACAGGGTAAAACCCCTCTGCTAATTTAAACCAGCCACACAGAAAAGATTCACCCCGTACTGCAATCTGTTAAAATTTGAGAGGCAAAGAACTATCCCCAAAGTCACTATTTAAAGTAAAAATTTAAGAATGTTATTCTTTAAGTCTTACAGAGAATATTAACTAACAACTATTTACAACTCCTTTTTCTTAACCTATCTTTTACCTCCCCCTCTATAATACTGGTCTGATAAAAAATCCCGATTACGATTTACAAAACAAAATAATCACTTTTCAAAACCAGTCAGCTTTGCTGAGTGTTCTCTGTAGATTCTCTCTCCAGGTCGGTTTTGATGTTTTTTTCTGTGCAAATTCCTTCTCCAAACAGGTACCTGTCAGAAAGCTCTTACTAGCAGCTTACATCTGTTGGTCTTTGGCAGTTCCCTTTGCGGCTCTGGCTAACTGTTCAAAATATCTGATATTTATATGAATTGTTCCATTGGCTTTAATATTATCAAAATACTAAATTCAAACCTGATTGGAGTTTTGTATCTTGGGGCATAATTAAAACTGATTGGCCGCATTTGAAATTTGTTTTTGTCTCATAACCACCCAGCTACTTTAGCTGTTCAACTAAATGTTACATTGTTACCTTGTTCAAAACACTTTGTGCTGTGTCAAGTAGTTCTGCTAGCTTTTTAACTCTCTTCATAACACTCCTATCAAATGAATTAAGAGCAGGAGTATGCTCTTCGGCTCCTTAAGTCTGCGCTGCTATTCAATATGATCATGGACATCTGATTATAGTCCCAACTACCCATTCTCACCTAGGTCCAATAATCAGTGACTCCCTAGTTAATCAAGAACCTACTTTGGCCTGAAAAATCTCATCTTATCAACTGTTGAACTACCATTCAGGCCTTCAGTGCTTCTAAAATGGATAACCTCAACACACTCCTGACGGGTTTCTTACATTCTGATTCGAGGCCATCTCAACTTGCGCTACCTTTGCCTTAACTCTATGGAAGCCTTATTCCGTCAGCACCACTGACAATGGATGAACTGCTAGACAAGTAACATCTGGATTTTAAAATACATATCCTTGTTTTCAAATCCTTTCATGATAATGTCCCTTCCTTTCTCTAATTTCCTCCAGACCAAACCTGCTGGGATATTTGCATACCTCAATCTGGTCTTGAGTATCCCTGGTTTTAATTGCTTCACCATTGGTGGCTATTTCTTCAGTTGCCTTCGACACAAGCTCTGCAATAACCTTCTTACATCTTTCCACTTGTCCATCTCACTTTACTCCTTCAAGACATTTCTTAAAAACTATCTCTGACTGAGTCATATGGCAAAACATGTCATTGTGCATCAGTGTTGTACTTCGTTTGGTGATGCATTTGTAAGTTATTTTGATAATCATGCATCTGTTGAAAAAAAAAGTCAGCTTGTCTTCCACAACTGTCATTTACATTTCACAGTTCAGTACAATCTCTAGTGTGTTTGCTCACCTTCCAAACCAATCCCCTTGCTCAGGAAACTCTGGCCTTTTTTTCTGAAAACCCACCACAAAATCATCCAATTAAACAACTGAAGAAAGTAATGATTTACAAGTACTGCCCACCAGGGTAGTGCAACATAACAAAAAAAAGGAAAGTGGGGGAAAACAACAGAGAGAGCTGAATCAAAATAGTGTCTGAGATAATGAACACAGTCCACCTCTTTTTGATGGCTTTGAGGATGCCAGGGTCACTGAAGCACAAACACAACCTGGAAGAGAGACAACTCAAGATTTATTACCCCATTTCAAGGCCTACTGTCTGGATCTGTCGATTGCTACTTCAGTCGGGCCCGGGAGAAACCCAGTCCTTTTTTGTCTAACCAATCCACCAATGAATCACCCATTTGACAAACTATACAAAGAACAAATTATAAGTACTGCCCACTTGGGGCAGTGTAATAATAAACAAAAACCAAAAGGGAAGGAGAAATCCAACTCTTTCATTTAAATTTTCTAACCAGCCTAAGCAGAGATATACCTGTGGGACTTGAAACCAGGTCTCCTAGTATAATGATAGGAACACTACCACTACACCACAAGAGTGAAACCAAACCACTTTTAAAAAAAATGAACGAAACATCAAGTTAAAGGTAATCACATTGGATGATGTTCCAGTCTGCTTTTGTATAGTTTTCGTCCACCAAAGAGTCTGATTGACAAGCTCCCGGCACAACTTGCAACAACGAATCATACCTCTAAAAAGACTGGAGCCTTCATTCAGCACCTAATACCTATCAGTTCTGAAGGGTTGTTCCTTCACGGTGAGGCTGTGCTTTCAGGTCCTAGTCTCCAACTAACCTCTTCTCCACATGCACTCTATCAAGGCCTCTCAGTATTCTTTTTTTTTAGATTAGATTAGATTAGATTAGATTACAGTGTGGAAACAGGCCCTTCGGCCCAACAAGTCCACACCGACCCGCCGAAGCGAAACCCACCCATACCCCTACATTTACCCCTTACCTAGCGCTACGGGCAATTTAGTGTGGCCAATTCACCTGACCCTGCACATCTTTGTGATGTGGGAGGAAACCGGAGCACCCGGAGGAAACCCACGCAGACACGGGGAGAACGTGCAAACTCCACACAGTCAGTCGCCTGAGGCGGGAATTGAACCCGGGTCTCTGGCGCTGTGAGGCAGCAGTGCTAACCACTGTGCCACCGTGCCGCCCACTGTAAGGTAAGTTTCAATCAGATCCCCCCCTCATCCTTGTAAACTCCATTAAGTACAGACTCAGAGCCCTCAACCACTCCTCACATGACAAATCATTCATCCCCAGGATCATACTTGTAAATCTCCCCTGGACCCTCTCCAAATCCAGCACATCCTTCCCTAGATACAGGGCCAAAACTACTCACAATATTTCAAATGTGGTCTCACTCCAGCATTATATAGCCTCCACAGTACATTTCTGCTCTTGCATGCTAGACCTCTTGAAATGAATGTTAACATTACATTTGCTTTCCTTACTGCCAACTGAACCTACCTGTTACCATTAAGAGAATTCAGATTTCCAAAGCCTTTCCCTATCATAACCTTACATTTTCCCACATTAGGAGAAAGTGAGGACTGCGGATGCTGGAGATCAGAACTGAGAGTGTGGTGCTGGAAAAGCACAGCAGGTCAGGCAACATCTAAGGAGCAGGAACATCGACGTTTTGGGAAAGGGCTTATGCCTGAAACACCAATTCTCCTGCTCCTTGGATGCTGCCTGACTTGCTGTGCCTTTCCAGCACCACACTCCCTACTTTCTCACATTGTATTTCATCTGCCACTTCTTTGCCAACTCACCTAGTTTTTCCATGTCCTTCTGCAGCCTTACCACTTCCCCAATACTACCTGACCCTCCACTTATCTTTGTGTTATCTCCAAACTTAGCAACAATACCCACAGTTCCTTCGTCCAGATCGTTAAATGTACAACATGAATAGTTGGGGTCTCAACACAGACCTCTGCATAACTCCACTAGTCAATCTGCTGCCATCCTGAAAAAGACCCCTTTTTCCCTACTCTATGCATTATACCAGTCAGTCAATCTTTCATCCATGTCAGTACCTTGCCCTGAATACCATGGGCTCTTAATTTATTTAGCAGCCTACTAAGCGACACTTTTTCAAAGTCCTCCTGGAAATCCAAACAGATCACATCCACTGGCTCTCCCTTGTCTCCCTTGCTTGTTACCTCCTCATTTATCAAACATGTCCTCCTCTTCATGAAGCCATGCTGGCTCAGCCCTATTTTATCATGCACTTCCAAATACTCTGCAATTTCACCCTTAATAATGGACTCTAAACACTTACCAATGACAGAGGTCAGGTTAACCAGCCTACAAATTTCCATTTTCTGCCTCTCTCCCTTCTGAAGCAGGGATGTTATATTAGCTATTTTCCAATCCTCTGGCACCTTCCCTAACTCCAGCGTTTCATGAAGGATCACCACCATACAATCTCCTTAGCTATCTCCTTGAACTCTGGGGGGTAGTCCATCTGGTCCAGGTCATTTACCACCTTCAGACCTTTCAGCTTCCCGAGCACCTTGTCCTTAGTGAGAGCAAATACACTCACCTCTGCTCCTGACTCTCTTGAAGTTCTGGTATATTACTGATGTCTTTCACTGTGAAGACTGATGCAAAGTACCTATTCAGTTCCTCCGCCATTTCTTTGTTCCCCATTACTGTTTCTCCAGCCTCATTTTCCAGTGGTCCAATGTCCACTCTTACCTCTCTCTTTTCTTTTAGATTCTGAAAGAAACTTTTTCAATCTTCTTTTATACTACCAGCTAGCTTAGTTTCATTTAGCATTTTCTACCCGCTTATTGCTTTTTTAGTTATGCTCTGCTGGTTTTTAAAGGCTTCCGAATCCTTTGGTTTCCCACATTGTAGGTTTCTCTTTTGCTTTTATGCTGTCCCCGACTTCCCTTGTCAGCCATGAGTGCCTCATCTCCTCTTAGTATGTTTCTACTTCCTTGGGTCGAATTTCTGCTCTGCCTCCTGAATTACCCACAATAACTCCTTCCATTGCTGCTTCAACATCTTCCCTGCTAGGGCCCTCTTCCAATCAACTCTGGCCAGTTCCTCCCTTTGAGGTTACATTTACTCAATTGTAAACCATTACATCTGATTCCAGCTTCCTCCTCTCAAACTGTTAACTGTACCATTGGAACAACTTCCTCCTTCCCTAGCACTGGTGCAAATATCCCATGAATTTGAACCTGTTTCTCCCACACTAATCTTTGAGCCACACATTTATCCCTTTAATCTTGTTGACCCTGTGCCAATTTGCTTGTGGCTCAGGTAGCAACTTGGAGGTTATTACCTTTTTGTTTCTGCTTTTTAATTTAGCCCCTAACTGCTCATATTCCCTCAGCTGAACCTCTTTTCTCTTTCTACATACATCGTTCATGCCTGGGTGGACTACAACAATTGGATCTTTCCCCATCTACTCCAAGTTTCTCTGCAGGCCAGAGGAGTCATCCTGAACCCTGGCACCAAACATGCAACACAGCCCTCAGGACTTTCAATCCTGGCCACACAAAAAGTGTCCAATTTCCTAACAGTCCTCTCCTTGTACAGACCACTGCACCACAAAAGCCTTAAAACTAGTCTTATTTTTCTGTTTTCCACCACTAATCATTACCTGTGTTTCCAACTAATCAAATTATGTGCTATGCTCAGAAGGGCGATACAGACCACTAAAGGTGAGGGACGAAACCATTTTATCTTCTATCCAAAAGTGCTAACGCACACAACCGAACAGCTTTTCCCACACCAAATTATCTGAGGCAATTTTCACATATTAACCAATACTACCAGTAAATTACCTGTTTTCCCTCTTCAGAAATGCTATTACACACTACTGGAGCAGGTAGGACTTGAACCCAGGCCTTTTGGGCTTTAAAGCCAGCCTGTGGATACTTTCCTAATTGATCTGTTCAGACATGTCATGTCACACCTCTGGAATTGGTGGGAGTGAACCTGGAATCCTGGCTCAGAGTAGGGACACTACCACTGTATCATAAAATCCTCTAAAAAAGAAAGCCGTTTTTTAAAAACAGACATGGCTGCTCAAAAATGAATGTAAGCTGTGATTCTCCTACTTTTGTTTTGTGGGTCCCGGAATTTTATCTTCAACACTCTTACTCACATCCTTTTTGTTATTACTTTTGTTGCTCTCTCTGCTTCATAGCACCTGGATATTTCGTAATCTATCCATTTGGACATGTTATTACATGGCACCACAAAATCCCCGAAAGCCAGCCTTTTATTCAGCCACCCTCCTCCAATTGTAATTCCAAATACAATCTTCTATTTGAATAGAACTTCTATTTTCCAAACTTCAACTTTCAGAAACCACTCTTTCCTACCAATATCAGTTTGGATCCGAGCCAGTTGGTGAGACAGAAACAAAGACACCTTTCTTTGTGGATAAAGTTTGTTAACGACGTAGTCCTACAGCAGCTTCCTTACACCCTGTGTCCCATTTCTCCTTTGTAGATATTTTATAATCAACTTGTTTAGAACTTTTATGACATATCTCTGGAACAGCTGGGACTTGGATCCAGGCCTCCCAGTCCAATTCCCTAATACCAGCCCTTTCTTTATATTCTTAAATCCAGCCATTTTTAAAAATCAACCTGTTCAGAGATGTCATTACACACCTATAGAGCAGGTAGGACTTAAAGCCAGACTTCCTGGTTTGGAGGTAGGGACACTACCATTGCACCACAAGAGCTGTCCTAAAACCAGTCTTTATGTAATATACATCCAGAAGAGTCCTTACCTGTAACTGAATGTAAGGACCCATCACCAAATCACTGATATTTTTGGTTTTGATTTTAACTATTAACTACTACCAGTAATCACCTGGGTACCCACTTAGGTATTTATATGTAAAGCCCATTAAGGATAACTAACACCAGCCTTTCAGAAGTGCTTTTATATACAATTGGGCATTTCTTCCCCCATCACCAAATTACCATGACATTTTATTTTGTTTTTAGCTACTAACCACCATCAATAAACACCTGCATAGCCAATTACATACTTACATGCAAAGCTCATTAAGACCAATTAAAACCAGCCTTTTTTTGAATATCCTGAAGTGCTATCATACACAACTGAACAGTTTTATTCCCACTACCAAATCACTGTGATTTTCTTTTATTATTAACCACCACCACCAGGAAATCACCACTGTAGCCAATTAGATATAATTTTCTTTTTTAAATGAAATTATGTAATGTTAAATTTTAAATTGGATAATGCTAGTGTTTCTTAAAATCTTCTTTTTCAGATTCTACATAGACCACTTTCCTTTTAATGACAGGATTATTATCTGCCCACTCTCTTCTACTTAAATGAGGTACATCTGTCCAGTGTCACTGACTGCTTGAAAGAACCTAATTGTTGAATATCACTCTTACATGAACGCCAGTCATAACCTTCAGACTCACAGTTGGATGCTTTACAGTTTCTTTCACATTATAGACTGAAACATTGATGGAATAAAGGGTATCACAAACATTGCCTTATTAGAATTGATAGGCTATCTTGCTTTGTATTGCATTATAGAATAAGAAAAAGGAAAAGAACAACAATAAATTACAATAGTAATGCATCCAAGAGATAAGCATAGTTTGAGAAGCAATTATGAATAAAAAATAAAAGTAGGGAGAAAATAGAAAATGTGTGGGAGCACTGGAAGAGATGATATTACTTCTTCTCTTACATTGCAAAGAGCGGTGGAGATTGGATTATTCATGCATAGTTAACTTCTTGTGTCTCTAAAATCACGGAAGGAAAAGTTCTACACTGTAATACTGAAAAGAGGAAAGAAGTCTTGCAGACCAGCACCACCTCCACTGCTGTTATTTTAATAACTGAAAAATGTCTTTAATTGACCAATACTTATTTTGTGGAAAATGCTGAAAAATCTCTTCAAGCTCAAAGTGAACAAACAACTACAATTGTAGAATTTCAACAGAATGTTATTAATGATATAGTTATAAACTTCTTGTTAGAATAATTATAAGCTATAACCTTTATAGCTATGAATAACACCATCTTCACCCACTCTCTTGCATAGACTGTACTCTTATATAAAATAGTGTAATAACTTCTAAATGTAGACATTGTAATTTACTATATGCTTGGTCTTGACTGTAAATGGAACTGTGATCTCAGTATGGATGCCTTTGGGCAGTACTCCATGTTGCCTATATTTCTTGGACTGCAAGTATAGTTATATTTAAGAATTTTCAGGCACACATCTTACTTGCTAAATATTCTTTGTCCCAGCTGTGAACAAGCTGCATTCACTTATGCCAACTCCTGGCATTAACTCTATTGTTGTCCCTTCTTCAATTCCTTCTGGTCCAGACTTTGGTTTGCGAGATAGACATCATAATAGCAAGCTTCCTTTTCTATGTGTCAGCAATTGCTCCTTTGAAGCAGTGAAACAGTCCTGTTAATGTTTTGGCATGCACATGAACAATATTTCTTTTGCCTTGGTCTTGTGGATATGTCCTCTGGAAATCAACTCTGAAGCCAAACTGCTGACTCCAAAAAAGCCTGCAATATTGTAGATGGGAAAACACCACTATCTTTTTTCCAAACCTCTAACCCTGTTTACATCTGGTTTTATTAGTTAAGCCATATTACATTCTTCAAGTATAAATTAATGAAGTGGTAAAATATTTTTGTTTGGTTTTTCAAATTATTTTTCAAGACTACGTTTTCAAAGGAAAAGTTTGAAAACATTTTCAACAAGCAGTTTGTATTCTGGACGCACACCTAATATAATACATTTTAATGTATTATAATCCTCTTTTGTAAATTTGTTGGGGGACATTGGTGATAAATAAGAACATACTGTGGAAAACAGAACCAAGTTTTACAAAGTGTCACAAGGTTGGTCACTGGGTTTAGTTAGTGTGAATGGCAAGTCTGTATCTTTAATATAGTATCATCAGGTCAGCAAGCAATGAACTCAAGTTGTTGCTATAAGACAGCAAATTTGTAGCCCATTGTGAAAGTTGGACAAACTTTCTGATGCAATCTGCAAAGTTAGGGGGGAAAGTATTGTATTATAATTTATAATTATTATTTATACTGAAATAAAATATCTCAGAATTTATAACAGGCTGGACACCAAGAAGGAAAAATATAAAGTGAAGTGAAATCAAAACAATGTTGCAAGCACTTTTAAAAGTTGAAAGGTAACAAGTGCAAGTGGCTGAGAGGGACAACTTCAAAAAGTAAAGGCATAATTAATTGAAAAATGATCAAATAATTCAACAGAGAAAAGGCAAAGCCAACAAAGGTGAATCAATTAAAATTGTTGATGACGAAATGGTTAAAATTGGAGCTGTGCTGATATCACAGAAATTTGAAAAGCTGGAGGAGCTTGCAAAGATTGGGTGGAGTGAGGCCAAGGATAATTTGAAAATCAAGGTTTTATTTTGAGCCAACATAGGCCAGCTATCATAACAGAGATGGCTGAAAGGGAACTAGTATGAGTTAGGATACAAACAGGAGACAGTGAAATGGAGGTGGAAGTCAGCAGCTTTGGCAAAGTATGTGGTCAGAAGGTCAGCTTGTGGTCAAGTATGACATCAAGATGAACAGCATACTCCATCACTAAGCAGTTGTCAGTGAATGGGGAGCAATTTATGAAAGGTCGTGGGAGGTGGGTTGCATGGAGAATTTTGGGAACATTTAGGCTTGAGGTGGTAGGAGAATATATGAGGCTGACAACAGCAATGGGAGTCAGGTTGGGCTATTAATTGATAGTGGTCCAGTAATGAACAAAAAGGGCTTTGATAACAATCACATATGATGTTGAGAGACCAGGCTACAGGCAGATTTAACCACAGGAGGTAATTAAAGATGAGAGATGTAAATGTAGTCAGAGCATTCTCAACATACAGATTTGTTACGGTGGTATCAGGTTGAAAGAAATATTGACATCATGTTGGATAAATATCTGAAGCTGGGTTCAAAATAGAGAGTTTATCTTCAAAAGTACCCAGCCTTGGAAAATTCAATCAAGGGATGATCAATGAGAAAAAATTCACCCTATGTACTAAGTGACAGAATTTGTGAGGGACAGCAAGTGGTGGGAAGATGGTAGTACATCAGCCTAAACACCAGACTGGTAGTGATGAGTAAGACGTTGAGATGATCAGAGAGCCTGTAAAAGTATGATGGAGAGGCTGTAGGTTGGAGGGGAGAGCTTGCAAGTATGGGGGTAGGACACAGACTGCAGGAGTGAAGAGACTAAAAAGGAAAGTGATGTTGAAAAAGGAGAAGAGATTGAGAATGGCAGAGGAAGGTTTTTAAACTGTCAATAAAGGAAAGCTCATCTAACTAGGATTCAGGAAAACTTGAAGTCCCTAAGTCTCTACAAATGAATGCAGAGTCTCCAGCATAAGGCTGCACAAGTTCAGGAGCTTCAGGAAAAAAACCCATTTTTTTTAGATACAATCAGTCCTGAACAAAGTTCACTGGACCTGAAACATTAATTCTGCTTTCTCTCCTCAGGTGCTGCCAGAGCTGCTGAGTTTCTCCAGCAATTTCTGATTCTGTTTCAGATTTCCAGCATCGCAAGTTGTTTTGTTTATTTTTCTTTCTTTAAATAACATTCTTTTAACTTTCCTGATTGCCCATTATATCTGCCACTAACCTGCTGTGAATCATGCACTTGAGAGACCCATATCCCTCGCACTTCTGACCTCTAAGTTGTGAGTTGGCTAAGTGTGAGCAGTGTTGCCCCGTGACATCACTCTTGTCTGATGCAATTCACATCTTATCAAACACTATTCCGGGAATGCCACTGCTAGGGTATCTCAGAATTAACTGGCACCCTTATCCATCTTTAAAATTTCATTGTGCACTATCAGTCTGGAGGAGCATACACTTTCATCTCCTTTAATGCTAGCCTCTCACTCATTCCAGAAAGCAAACAGGCCCATAACAGGACAGAAAGAGGGCTGCTTGTCGTTTAGCTCCTAATCTTTTATGTGGAGAGCAGCTGACTAATGCTGTCCAAGCCCTTGGACTGGTATCAGAGGCTGTCCATGGCTATACTAAATGGAAAGACAAGTAATATGCACCTGGTATCTCTGGCTGAGGGTGCAAAGGGCAAAAAGGTATGGCAATGTGAGAAAAGAATGCTTTGAGCATCCAAGTAGTCTCTGAGTGAGTGAGTGCTGTAGCCTAGTGTAGTCCATGAGTTCAGTGTTTGTCACTGAACTCACAATGTTCTTGCTGCAGCATTAGAATGATAACTGCCAGTGCAATTCAAAGTGAAGCACCCAAGTGCACAAATTTCCTGTAAGTGAGTCGGAGTTGTGCCATGAGGGCTTGTTAAGAGACCAGCATGCATCCTATGTCTGGGGTCATGGGATGCATGCGATGCAGTGTGCCCTGAGATGTGAGTGCCCGGTGTCCAACATAGATGTCCTTCAGAGAAAATGGCAAGCTGATTTGCCTGATATCAATTCTGATTCCCCTATCAAGCTGTTTGATTCATTTAGCAACGTAAGCTAAATATTAATGAAGCAAGTAGCGCCATAAACAAATCATTTAACAAGCAATAATCACCATTAATTGACAACTCACCATTCCTTAGCGAGAAACCTACCCTGCTGCTTTTCAAAAGCATAAAAAATGGAACAAGGTGCTCCCCCATTAAGATGGGCCTCACCTAATTCTGCCACAAATCTTGCCATGGCCCATTTACCCAGACACCTGGAAGATCCCATCCTATACTTTTTTTAAAACTGTTCGTGTCAAAATTGAAAATTTCACATTTTTAGACTCCATTTATGAGCTGAAAGAGAATAAAATTGACTAGTGATTTCATTTTAGATTCCATTTGTCAGAACTATGGTCATACACTTGTATGCCTGAAATAAGCCACTGCCCTGAAAGTGGACTATGGTCGTAGCTATGGGATATAAATGCAGGTCATCAAACTTTACATGACAGAATAAAGTTTTAACATGATATATTTGTTTGTGGCAGTGTAGAGCAGGACATTGCAATGAATGGTGGGGTTCATCCTCTTTAAATGTGCCTAACTCTACTTTGCTCCTTCTCGTGTTGCCCCCTCTCTATGACATTGGCACACAAGAGTATTTTAAAACAATATTACAGCAAGTCTTCCTTGCTTCTGTAATCAAAACATTTTGCAATAAAGGCTAACATACATATATTACGCCTAAAATGAAAGAATTTATAATGGAGAACGAGGAAATAGTAGCACAATTAAACAACCACTTTAATTCTGTTTTCACAGAAGACACAAATTACTCCTTAGGAAGCTAGGGAAGCAAGAATCTATTGGGTAGGAGTTATTGAAGGAAATTAGCATTAGTATTATGGGACTGAAAGCTGATGAATTCCCCTGGGCCTGGTAACCTACATCCCAAGTACAAAAAGAGATGATGATGGAAATAATGGATGCAATGGTCTTCATCTCCCTAAATGTCTGTAGATTCTGAAAGAGACCTGGTAGATTGGAGAGTGACACATGTAACCCCACTATCTAAAATAAAAGGAGGGAGGAAGGAAACTTGGAATTACAGACAGGTTCGCCTAACATCAATAAGAGAGAAAATGCTGTCGACTAACAGGAAATTTTGAAAATACCAAATGATTGCCTAAGGTCAACTTGGATTTATAGAAGAGAAATTGTGTTAACAAATCTATTAGAGTTTTTTCAAGATGTTACCAGAAGAATACTCGAGGAAAAACAAATGGATTGGTGTATTTAGATTTTCTGAAAGCTTTTAGTGAAGTTTCACATGAGAGATGCAAAATCAAAGCACATGGGGTTGAGTGTAATATAGTGGCTATATTGAGCATTGGTTAGTAGACCAATGTTAAAATAGTTGCTGTCAAAAGTAATTCCCTGTTGTAGAAATCACTAGTCAATTTCATTCTCTCCCAGCTCACAAGCCCTTCACAATCATATCAAGTTATACCAGCTATCTAATTGATCTCGTGAATTGCAAATGCAACAGGAATATCAGGATTTGGTACCATTGCCCCTCATTATATTTTCAACAAAAAGAAAGACTTGACACGCAGATACTAGGTAGGATGTGGAGAAGGATTCGAAGCAGAAACCTGATGGAAGTGGCTTTCGGCCTCTCTCGCAACCAAGAGGCTATCACTTACTCTTATACTGAAATTACAATGGAAACAGTGTGAGGTAACTTGAAATCATGTAGTAATTCATTAAAAAAAGGATTTCGAAGAAGAGTAATTTAATAAGCCGCACTTCCAGAGGATTGCAACAGAAAGAAATTCAGAGAATTATCTCTGCAATTTTATCGCGCTTTTCCCTCACACTTTCTTTTGGCATATCTTGTTACTGTGATTGCAAAATCATGCATTAAATGTATCGCAGCATATTTTTGATCATACATGGTCAACAATTATGTACAACCTTAGAATTCCTGATATGTGCATCAGAATATAAAGATGAACATTTTCATGAGAGTTGCTATGGCAACAAAACACTCTCACTGAATGTGAGTGCCCAGCACCACTGCATTCTTCAGGATATAGTGTAGTTGAAAGTTTCGCTCAGATAGTAGACAGAAATGGGAGAAGATACTTAGGTGGCTAAAACAATGATTGGATTAAGATATCAAGTTTAAAAACTTCAAATATTTCCGATCAGCAAGTAATGATTCAAATTGGAGGAGGATCATTGTCACACTACAAAGGATGTGTATGTAAGACAGGAAAAACCATTGCATATTGCAGTCATTTCTTATACCATGTACTGACAACAGAAACAACAACCCAGCTGTTCAGTTTACCACTAGAGAGACATTCATTCACAAAATTCAGGAAAGCAATTAATAATTTAGAAACATAAAAATTACAAATAATTTGGCATTCTCCAAAAACTAGTGAACATTTGAAACAAACTATCACCAATAGTGTCTAAGCTTCAACAAAACTTAAGGCAGACCTTTTTAAAATAATTATAGAGTCATAGAGATGTACAGCATGGAAACAGACCCTTCGGTCCAACCTGTCCATGCCGACCAGATATCCCAACCCAATCTAGTCCCACCTGCTAGCACCTGGCCCATATCCCTTCAAACCCTTCCTATTCATAAACCCATCCAAATGCCTCTTAAATGTTGCAATTGTACCAGCCTCTGCCACTTTCTCTGGCAGCTCATTCCATACACCTACCACCCTCTGTGTGAAAAAGTTGCCCCTAAGCTCTCTTTTATATCTTTCCCCTCTCACTCTAAACCTATGCCCTCTAGTTCTGGACTCCCCGAATCCCAGGGAAAAGACTTTGTCTATTTATCCTATCCATGCCCCTCATGATTTGTAAACGTCTATAAGGTCACCCCTCAACCTCCGATGCTCCAGGGAAAACAGCCCCAGCCGGTTCAGCTATAGCTCAAATCTCCAACCCTGGCAACATCCTTGTAAATCTTTTCTGAACCCTTTCAAGTTTCACAACAGCTTTCCGATAGGAAGGAGACCAGAACTGCACGCAATATTCCAACAGTGGCCTAACCAATGTCCTGTACAACCGCAATATGACCTCCCAACTCTTGTACTCAATACTCTGATGAATAAAAGAAAGCATACCAAATGCCTTCTTCACTATCCTATTTACCTGCGACTCCACTTTCAAGGAGTTAGGAACCCTTCACTCCAAAGTCTCTTTGTTCAGCAACACTCCCTAGTACTTTACCATTAAGTGTATAAGTCATGCTAAGATTTGCTTTCCTAAAATGCAGCACCTTGCATTTATCTGAATTAAAACTTCATCTGCCACTTCTTAGCCCATTGGCCCATCTGGTCAAGATCCTGTTGTAATCTGAGGTAACCTTCTTCGCTGTCCACTGCACCTCCAATTTTGGTGTCATCTGCAAACTTACTAACTGTACCTCTTATGCTCACATCCAAATCATTTATGTAAATGACAAAAAGTAGAAGACCCAGCACCGATCCTTGTGGCACTCCACTGGTCACAGGCCTCCAGTCTGAAAAACAACCCTCTACCACCCTCTCTCTTCTACCTTTGAGCCAGTTCTGTATTCAAATGGCCAGCTCTCCCTGTATTCTGTGAGATTTAACCTTGCTAACCAGTCTCCCATGGGGAATCTTGTTAAATGCCTTACTGAAGTCCATATGGATCACATCTACTGCTCTGCCCTCATCAATTCTCTTTGTTACTTCCTCAAAAAACTCAATCAAGTTTGTGAGACATGATTTCCCAGGCACAAAGTCATGTTAACTATCCCTAATCAGTCCTTGCCATTCCAAATACATGTCCATCCTGTCCCTCAGGATTCCCTCCAACAACTTGCCCACCACTGACATCAGGCTCACTGGTTTATAGTTCCCTGGCTTGTCATTACCACCCTTCTTAAACAGTGGCATGACGTTAGTCAACCTCCAGTCTTCCAGCACCTCACTTATGACTATGGATGACACACGTATCTCAGAAACAGGCCCAGCAATCACTTCTCTAGCTTCCCACAGAGTTCTAGGGTATACCTGATCAGGTCCTGGGGTTTTATCCACCTTTATGTGTTTCAAGACATCCAGCACTTCCTCCTCTGTAATATGGACATTTTATAAGGTGTCACCATCTATTTCCCAACATTCTATATCTTCTATATCCTTTTTCACAGTAAATACTGATGCAAAATACTCGTTTAGTATCTCCCCCATTTTTTGCGGCTCCACAGAAAGGCCGCCTTGCTGATCTTTGAGGGGCCCTATTCTCTCCCTAATTACCCTTCTGTCCTTTATGTACTTGTGAAAACCCTTTGGATTCTCCTTAATTCTATTTGCCAAAGGTATCTCATGTCCCCTTTTTGCCCTCCTGATTTCCCTCTTAAGTATACTCCTACTGCCTTTATACTCTAAGGATTCACTCGATCTATCCTGTCTATACCTTACATATGCTTCCTTTGTTTTCTTAACCAAACCCTCAATTTCTTTAGTCATCTAGCATTCCTTATACCTACCAGCCTTTCCTTTCGCCCATCAGGAATGTACTTTCTCTGGACACTCGTTAGCTCATCCCTGAAGGCTTCTCATTTTACAGCTTTCCCTTTACCTGCGAACATCTGCCCCCAATCAGCTTTTGAAGGTTCTTGCCTAATACTGTCAAAATTGGTCTTTCTCCAATTTAGAACTTCAACTTTTAGA
>NC_057731.1:30111538-30148914 GCF_004010195.1 Chiloscyllium plagiosum | reverse complement strand
CTCACTGACACCTCAGTCATCTGCCCTGCCTTATTTCCCAAGGGTAGGTCAAGTCTTGCACCTCCACTAGTAGATACATCTACATTCTGGAGCAGAAAATGTTCTTGTATACACTTAACAAATTCCTCTCCATCTAAATGCTTAACACTATGGCAGTCCCAGTCTATGTTTGGAAAGTTAAAATCCCCTACCATAACCACCCTATTATTCTTACAGATATTCTTACAGATCTCCTTCCAAGTTGGTTTCTCAATTTTCCTCTGACTATTAGGGGGTCTATAATACAATCCCAATAAGGTGATCATCCCTTTCTTATTTCTCAGTTCCACCCAAATAACTTCCCTGGATGTATTTTCAGGAATATTCTCCCTCAGCATAGCTGTAATGCTATGCCTTATCAAAAACATCACTCCCCTCCCCTCTTGCATCCTTTTCTATCCTTCCTGTAGCATTTGTATCCTGGAACATTAAGCTGACAATCCTGCCCATCCCTGAGCCATGTTTCTGTAAATTGCTGTGATATCCCAGTCCCATGTTCCTAACCATCTGCCTTCCCCGTTAGGCCTCTTGCATTGAAATAAAATCCAGTTGAATTTTTAGTCCTACCTTGTCCCTGCCTGCCCTGACTATTTGACTCTCTTCTGTTCTCAACTGTAACAGTCTCAGATTGATCTCTTTCCTCACTATCTCCCTGGGTCCCACCCCCCTACCTTACTAGTTTAAATCCTCCCGAGCAGCTCTTGCAAATTGTTGTACAAAGAAACTTATTTGCATGTATGTTCATTACTGCATGATGTTTATGTGCCAGGAACGTACATTATTTATAGTACTAGAACGATAAAAATGTTCAACTGTTGTGATTGGAAGGGATTACTGCAAAATTCAACCTTTCTTCTATTTTGTTCATCCTCCTCCAGGGAACAGCCACGTGAACTTTAAATTTGTCTTGCTTGTGAGAAAGTTTGGTGTACAAAATTCAGACATAACCCACAGCTCATAGACCATTTGGTACCTATGTAAGGGCCCTCAAATGATTTTGGTATCTGCCCAAAACTAATTTGAAGTCACATAAATGCCCATAATTTACTTTAAGAAGCTATTATGTACAATTCATCTTCATTGTAAGTAAGTCCCAGAACAACAGACATTGAACAGATTTTACTTACTTATAGTAGCAAAGATATGGCAGAATATAAAAAAATATATAATTTCACTATTTCCACAGAAACAATGTAAAACCAAGTGCCTTCTAGTGAATGAGATGTTATTGTATAGTGTAGAGATTAATAGGTGGCAAAGGAATATGTTGCAATGATTATAGTAATGAACAGAATGGATAGCAATACAAACTCTGGGGGCTTGACCTCAGAACCAATTCCTAGTCTGAATCCCTGAAGTGCGGCTGCTCCCAAAAGAGCAGATAATGATTTCTGAGTCTCCCAGGTCTTCTAAAACTTGCAGGTGTGTTCCTCTAGCCTCCACAGCAATACTGCAGGTTATTATTGGCCTGCATTCATGCTTTCCTCTTAGTTCCTCCTTTCAGCATTTACCTATGAGCTGGTTTGGTGTATAAACTGGCCAATTTTGGAAAGACAGTCCACTGGAAGGCTACCTTAGGAAGATCAATTGCAATTGGGAAATAGCGAAATTTGTTTTAACTGGCACCTTTACAACCAGCACTCTTGGTAAATCAGCAAAAATGATCTATTTCAGATATTGCGATGTCCAAGTTTTTATGCTGCAAGTAAAGCATAACAGTAATATGCATATCCCCTGCATTATGTTTCTATTACTTACTGTCTGTTTTTACATCGATTTTAGGGTTTTACACAGATCTTTTGAGGGATATTGATGTCTCAAAGTTTCACTTGGTCATGATTTACTGCAATTAATCAAACCTCATGATTATCCAGAATATTTAATCAACTGGCATACCCCTGTTCCATAGATGCCAGTTAATAAATTGAGGGGTGAGGGCCAAACTGGTATAAATCTTGGGCTTCCATCTTTAGATACATGTTCATGGTACAAAACTTTCATGTAGTATGCTTTGGATTAAAAAAACTCTCAGACAGATTTTATTGTTTATAGCTTAATTGTTTTGTCAGTAAACAGTATCAACTTACCTTCACCAAGTCAGAAAATAATTGAACATAATGTTATATGTTTGTTCCAAATTTTTTAGTGATCAAAGATTCCCCTACATGGCCCAAATGGCCCTTCTAAACTATTCTGCCACTCAATGTGAACATCGTTGATCTGTGACCTAATTCTGTTTACTCCCTTAATACATTTAATTACAAAAAAGCTATTACTGTTAGTTTTAAGAATAACAGTTGATCTTTCAATTGCAATTTGTGTGAGAGAGATTCAAACTTGCACCATTCTTTGCATGTAGAAACATTTCTTCATGTCACTCCTGAATTTCTAGACTATCCCTTTGTCCTGGATCCACAATCAGTGGATATAGTTTCTATCTTCCCCTATCAATTCCCAGAAATATCTGAAGATGACAATACCTTTGAAAAAAAATCATAAAAATGGAGGAGTAAACACATCTTAATGACATTTGTTGGACTTCTCAACGGGCAAAATAGCACTGCATTTTCTTACCTAACAGTAATTGCATTTCTAACTAATTAATTGTGCTTGTTTTTCACTATTCAAATGCAAGTTTATTTTCCAAACAAGTGTTACCAATGGATGTTCCTATATTCCGTTTCTGATGCTGAGCTTTCTGCCCTGCTCTAACCAACTCTTTCAGCATCTGTTCCAATGGCCCTGTCACCACAGTATAACTAAATTAAAAATGATATCCTCATGGCTTTAGGTCTCATTTGTCATTTCTCTCACCCATTAAATGCAGATATGTTCAATCTAACACTCTCTTCTCTAACCATTTCCCATTCTTTGTCCAAAATAAATAAAATTGGGCATTTATGAATAAGATGACATCTTGAATATGTCAATGTAAACATTAGCAATATTACTGGTTATTAAACATTTTGCAACCAGAAAACACTAAAAAGATTTCATGATCTCTCTCTCTCTCACTAAAGTCGCCCTATCAATAAGTCTTTCTCTCTTCTAGTTTCTGTTTCTTCCTTTTGCACTGTTTAACATTCACTTCTATTTCACTTTCAGTTCAGGTTTACTTTACTCCTGATTCAGTTCTGCTTATTACACCCCCTCACAATGCTTTTCCTATCATGGTTCCTTTATTTTCTCTTTCCTGTGACTAGGCAACTCCTATGAATTTTGATCATTTAATTCAGGGCTGAAACATAAGACTTCCACAATAGTTAACTGACCAGGGGTAACTATAAACTGTAGGAACAAATTACTGCAGATGCTGGAATCAGTACTGAAAAGAACAAATGCTGAAGATCACAGGGGGTCACGCAGCATCCATGGAGAGAGAGCAAGCTAACGTTTTGAGTATATTTCATCTAAACTCAAAACGTTAGCTTGCTCTCTCTCCATGGATGCTATCTGACCCTCTGTGATCTCCAGCATTTGCTGTTTTTGGTGATTATAAATTATTGATTTTGTGGAATAGATGTAACGAGGGTTCAAGATATACAGAAATCTACAGTAAGGTGCATTAAGCTGTTTGTGGAAGGAATAGAACAATTTGAACAATGTTTACATGTAAATTTGTGATGTTTTGGGGAGTTTTGTTTTATTTATTATATAATTTTACTGACACTTTGGCTTCTATATATTATAAAAATTAGTACATAGCTCATAAGCACATTATAAAACAGATCATTAACACAGAAAATACAGTCGCCAGCTAATTGGAGGTGAATGGGTCTAAAACATTTATTAGAAATATGTATAAATATATACACATTATCTATTTTTCATTTTTCATAAGAAATATAATGTTTAAAACATCTGTAAATGCAGTAGGTACATATGCAGAGTGAAACCTAACTGATAAACTGTATCGTATAAAAATTTTACATTCAGAAAATCTTCTTTCAAAGCTTACCATCTGTGAAATATCTATGAACATGAAAATATAGACAGCTAGTTTTTCCTTAAAAGTGGATGACTGTAAGGTCCTTCATTTCACGTTTATTATGCTTTCTGTGTCTTTCCTCATTTTTCATCAGCACTGCATTAAGTATTGATATTGATTTCTTGTAAATGTACTAAAAGGATGGCTAGCAGTTTTTTGTTATTGTTCTGCAGTACTTGTATGTAATTTATTACTGCTGCAACAAATACCGGCTCTTACTGCACAGTGTAAAACATCAGCTTTTTCTGATGCAGTTACAGTCAACACCTTGCTTTTGTTAAGCACCAATCCAAAGATTGTGTAAAAGATAAATTATAGTTACAATTAATTCTGTTGTGTTATGAGCCAGACCAAACCCCTCAAAATATATTCAGAAGCTAGCCTAACCTAAGACCCTAACATTTTCTTATTTGAATGGTAAGCATACGGTGTTGCATCCAGATACAATTTGATTGGTCAAACTATTCGATTTTAAATAAAACACATTTTGTTTTTACATTACAGTTAAAATACAGACAAAATAAAAATAAAATAATTGGCTTAACTGTAACTCTATCAAAATGCTTAACAAAATAATAGATATAACCAACTACTAATTACTTGTTCTAATATACATCCCATAAACACACGCTTGGCAAAGCCAAATTCAATAAAATAGATGGTCTCACATGCAATTCTAGCAGCAGCAAATGAATCTCAGCTTTTAGCTGTAACAGAGAGAAGAATAAGAACGTCCACATCAAGCTTCAAGATCACAGCAACTGCAGAAAGCTAAATAGGTACTTGACCCCACCTATTCAGGCTGCTTCCATTGTTGCAACTTAAATAAAAAAATCAAGGTCTCACAAGCTATTTACTTTAAAGTCTTTAAGCAGACTGCTCTACACTTCTGTCTCAAGCTTTCTTCATAAAAAACCTGGACAAAATACCTCTTAAAGATTCACTATCATTACAGTTGTCACTTACTGTTTAACATTTAAAATCCACATTTGTACCAATTAAAAACATATGGTAAACTTAAAAAATAATACACTTGACACATAAGACAAGGACTTGAAATTAGATTCAAAACATCAGGAAATGAATCTTTAACCTATTTATACGAAATAAATGGCCCTCCAGAATGCCAATGAAAGAACAGTGAGTCTTTGAAATTCAAACACTTTGGCTGAGCGTTTGGTTTAGGGGGGCAGGGGGGTTGCTGAACTACACACGTTGTGATGCATTGGGCAGGAGAAAAGTCACCTGGATTCTTTGTATCAGGACATAGTCACATCACCTGGGATAGGATCTTCTGATTTGGTCAGTGATTATGGACAATGGGTTATAACTGTGAGTGAGGCAGATAACTCAGGAAGGGATCCAGAGGAAAGGAGTGCAATAGTCAAATAGGCAAGAGCTTCTCTCAGCCTGTTTGGATGACAGCAGGGACTGCAGGGTGGATGTGTAAAAAGGACCATGGCACTTTGGTACAGGAAGCCATTCAACTGGGGGTAGCAACAAAAAATATCCTTTAATAAAGTCACCACAGTCTCACCAGATCATGGGGCTGTTCTTCCATTAGTGACACAACTAGTGGTAGTTTAACCTGAAGATCATCGCATGTCAGGTGAGGGGGGAGTTTAAAAAGATGAGTCCTTCAGGGTAACGTCAGCCTGTGTGAGAATTAAACCTATACCGTTTGTATCACTCTGTTATCCATCTAATTGAGCACCAGTAGAAAGTAATAATATAGTGAGGGGATAGACATTGCTCTATGAAGCAAAGAGTGAACATTCAGATGGCTGTGCTGCAATAAGGACATTTGTTTGCGGTTGGAAAGGAACTTCCACTGGGAGAGGAAGGATGCAGTGGTCATGGTCAATGAAGGTACCAATGAGACAGGTAGAACTTGGAAAGAGGTTTGTTAGAGTATAGGAACTAGCCACTAAACTGTTAAGCAGACCTCCAAAATTATAATGTATGGATTATTAAATGAGCCATGTATAAACTGATATACAGTATATAAAATTAGAGAGATAATATGTAGTTCAAAGACTGATGCGGGTGAAACAAATTCCGTTCATGGGTCACGAGCAGCAGTATTGGGGAGAGTGGGACTGTAGCAATAGACTGGCTTAAATCTGAATCAAGCTGGGGTCAGTTTTTTGAGAAACTCATAACTCAGGAGGTAGAAAGAATTGGAACTAAATAAATAGTGAAGCAAGCAAATATGGAAGAATGTGGCTTGCCAAGGAGTAGAGACAAGATAAGAAAGTAATAATGTGGAAGCGAAGGTCAGAGAATTGCGGAAGTAGCAAAGAGAAAATATTCTAGGAATACAAAGCAAAGTCAGATGTTACAAAGGTAACAAAAAAAGGGTTCTCTATCTGAATGTGTGTAGAATTCATAATTAAGTAAATTAATTGACAGAGGTCATTGAAATAAATAAATACAAATTAAGAACCACTCTGGAGAAATTACTTCAGGATAGAAAGGTCCTGTGTATTGAGGAGTATTTGACATTCAAGAAAACAGGAAGATTTGCAAATGTGTTAATTAAGGATAGTATCTGTGCAATATTTAAAGATGACCTTGGTTCAGGAAATCAGATTGTAGAATTGGTTCAGGTTGAGATGAGGAATAGCAAGGGAAAGAAGTCACTAGTGGGAGAGATCTTTAACTGTAACCACAACATGGGACAAAGGTGCAAAAAGGAATATTGGGTGCTTGTGATAAAGGGACAGCAACAGTCATGGGAGTCTTTAAGCTGCATATAAACTGGAAAAATCAGCTTGGCAGTAGTATCCTGGAAGAAGAGTTTATAGAATACTTTTGAGATAGTTTCTTATAGCAGCACATTTTGGAATTGATCAGACAGCAAATTATATTCAACTCAGTATTATGTAATATGGCAAGATTAATTAATGACTGCACAATTAAGGCACACCGAGTGAGTAGCTATCTCAATATAATCGAATTCTACATTCAGTTAATAAGAGAGAACACTGAATCTAAGGCTAGTATTTTATTCCTAAATAGGGGCAATTATGTGGGCCTGACAGCTGTGCTGGTTGAAAGGAACTCACATGCTGGGATGGAGAATAGATCAATAAAGTCAAAGTGGCAGACATTTAAGCAGAAATTGTATAATATTCAGAATAAGTATATCCCTACTATGAAGAAAAATTCTAAAGGGAGCACTGCCCCATCAGTGGTCAAGTAGATAAGTTAGGGAAACCATCAAGCTTAAGGAAATGCATATAAACAAATAAAGGTGAGTGACAGGTCAGATGGTTGGTCAGAACATCAAAAAAGCAGAAAATGACAAAAAGGTTAATTAGGAAAATTAAGTTACAGAATGAGAGGGAGCTAGTTAGGAATGTAAACTGGATAGCAAGAATTTCTACAGGTAGTTAAAAAGGAAAATGCTATGTAAAGTGAGTGTTGGTCCTCTAGAGAGGAAATGGGAAGTTAATAATAGGTGATATGGAAATGGTAGGTGAAATTAACAAATGCTTGCTTCTGACTTCCCTATGGAGTGTACAAATAAAATCCTGTGTTAGTTGTAAATCAGGAGGTGAAAGGATGAGAGGAACTGAGCAAATTCATAATCACAAGCGAAGTAGTACTATGCAAACTAGTGGAATTGACAAGTCTCACTGTCCAGATGGATTTCATCATAGGGCCTTAAAAGAGGTTGCGAATGAGGTAGTAGATGTGTTGGTGTTAATTTTCCAAAATTCCCTCGATCTAGGAAAGGTTCCAGTGGGCAGGAAAGTAGCAAATATAATCCTTCTATTCAAGGAGACAGAAAACAGGTAGCTTAATGGTATCTACCATTAACATGTATCTACCAGTTAGCTTAATGCCTGTCTTTAGTAAGATGTTAGAAATTTCGTTAAGGAGCTTGTAGCTGTGCACTTGGAAAACTCAAGGCTTAAACATATGATGGATTAAACATTTCTTTGTTGGCAAATTGTATTGTAAACTACAGACAGAAGTTTTCCATTTTTACTTTTAGTACAACCAAACAAGCATGGTATGTATCACATGTCCTTTAAGTAGACATTTTATTCTCCTTGTGCCAGTCCAAACTGATTCTTAGATCCCCAGTGTTTATCTTCAGCTCTTCTTTCCCTGCCTCAAAACTTTTAACTCCAGAACTGATATACACTGTGCAAAATGTATAACATGTGCCTTGTGTCCTGGAAGATATGCTTTCATTTGTCATACTGCAAAGCCCTAGGAGGAACTCAATGCACCATCAAAAGTCTGCTTCAGCTTGCTAGACGCAACAGCAGGGAAACCTCAAAAAGGCAATATAACGTCCAAACTAGCCATGTTCTATTAAACAAGAGCATATACGGATATCACCCTCATTCTTCAACGGGAAGAAGTCAACAAACAGGAAGCGATAAATGAAGTTAAGATTGATTACTTTTGTAAACTAATTGTTTTACTTTTGAAATGTAGTTACCCTGTATTTTGTTACTCAGACAGTTAATTTGAGCAAAATCATGACTCTTAACTAGTGAATGAATGTCAAATAATCTCCTATTTTTCTTGAATTATGCCATGTAATCTTTATTATCACCTGAATGGTCAAACAGGATTTCAGATTAATTTTCTATTCAAAAGGCAACATTTCAAACTCTTTGTGTATTGAACTGAAGTGTTTGCATCAGTGTGATCAAATTATTAGTGTGACTTGACCCCATGACCCTTTACCAGAGTAAGAGTGCTATGTTAGTCTGGAGCTAAGTGGAAGGACACAATATGTGCCCTGCAAATTTGTAATTTAAATCATAATGTTATAAATCATTGTAATAATTTAAATTTATTAATATTAGTTCAAAATCTAGAATGAAAGAATGTTGTGTTTAGACAGTCCCCTGTTACAATATGTGTAATTTGCCTGCATTTACTGGCTGAAAATAGTGGAGCTATGAATCTACCTAGTTGACATGTTGCCTAAGTTTTCTACACCTTGCGACACCATAAAAACAAACAATTCTAGTTGAAAATGTGCATTCATTGTCAATTAGACTGCATGAATAATTAGAGCCATAGAGTCATAGAGACGTACAGATGGGAAACAGAGCCTTCGGTCCAAATCGTCCATGCCAACTGGATATCCTAACCTAATCCAGTTCCATTTGCGAGCACTTGGCCGATATCTCTCTAAGTGAAAGCGAGGACTGCAGATGCTGGAGATTAGAGTCGAGTGTGTGGTGCTGGAAAAGCACAGCGGGTCAGGCAGCATCCGAGGAGCAGGAGAATTAAGATTCGGGCGAATATGTTGTGCTTTTCCAGCACCACACTCTCGACTCTGATATCTCTCTAAACTCTTCCTATTCATATACCCATCCAGATGCCTTTAAAATGCTGTAATTGTACCAGCCTCCACCACTTCGTCTGGCAGCTCATTCCATACAAGCACCACCATCTGTGCGAAAAAGTTGCACCTTGGGTCCATTTTATATCTTTCCCCTCTCACCCTAAACCTATGCCCAGTAGTTCTGGACTCACCCACCCCAGGGAAAAAACCTTGATTATTTATCCAATCCGTGCCACTTAAAACGGAAATGATTCACCCAGGCCTTTAAACTTCCTCAACTACTCTTCCCAAGCTGAGTCCCACTACATCTTGGACCGCTTTATGAATTTCAAGCCACATAATTTTAGTGTTAAGGTTAAAGTCTTTGCCAAAACTTCTAGTCTCTGAATCCAGTTGAAAAGGCCAGATGACATCTTACTAAGGGGTATTCCAACAGTGGTGAGTTCAGGTGCCATAGGGGCTTGGTAGATGAGTTGAGTTTGGTACAATATGTTGAGAAAACATCCTATCCCTCATAGAGACAAGCCCTCCACAAAATTGAACAAAAATGATATTAAGACAAAATGTAGTAGGATTCAGCCTACTAAGTTAGCGGTTTACTTTGCTCTAATCATGCTAACTGTTTCAAGTCAAGAGTTGATTTTTTTCACCTTTCCTGCATTTGCAGAAATACTAAGCTATTTGTGTGCATTTTTAGAGTTGTCACATTATAACTAATGAACAACTCAGCAGCCAATCAGAGGAAGAACAACTGTAATAACTGTGCAGAATCAACCATTAACTCCCTTAATAGACACGTAAACACTATAAATAACACTTAGCTCGTCAAACCAGCTTTGGAGTTTCTAGAAGCAATAAGGTGTTTAAAGTCTCTCATTGCTGCTGAGGCAATATAAATTACTACGAGCACCATAGGCTAACATTTCCAATTGGGCACCTGATTTGTGACCACAAAGAGAAATGGGGTAGATTTTCCTTTTCCTGTACTTGCGGCTACCAAGGTTGCCTGTGCACAGAAAATACAGGAAAATCAGATAAAGTGAAAAACATAGATCCAGCTTATGTAAATTTTCAACATTTGTAAAATAAATTAATAGACAGGAGAACGTGCAGGTTCCATAAGGACATATACTCTGCCCCATATTGATTATTCATCTGTTTAAATACTACTGTTGGCTCTTTTTGTGATGTGTACACCTCCCTGCTTGAATTCATTGACATTATATCATCTGATAGCACAGGGCACACGGTACAAAATGCAGCTCCATGGACTACATCCACATGATTGTGTATGTTTCTTTCCAAATGCCAATATCAACATGGAAATATTTCAGTTCCTTAACTAGTAGCTACAAGTTATGCAAGTCAGTCTGCTACCAGCTTTTTTGGTGCCTCTATTTCAAGACAAACTAAACTAGTGATATTGTGATTTAAAAGATCAAGTCTTGGGATGGTTTCTCGAAGCTGAAGGTTAATTTCTGCAGCTGCAGCTGAAGAAACCTTTCAACACACAATCTGGAC
The DNA here is from genome assembly GCF_004010195.1 of Chiloscyllium plagiosum. Taxonomy (NCBI): domain Eukaryota; kingdom Metazoa; phylum Chordata; class Chondrichthyes; order Orectolobiformes; family Hemiscylliidae; genus Chiloscyllium; species Chiloscyllium plagiosum. The sequence goes on along the minus strand of NC_057731.1, from coordinate 30,138,046 downwards.
AGGCAATCAGAGTTATGATGAAGCACATCAATAAGAGGTGTGGAGCAGTACTTCATAATTCTGGATTGATCAGGGGGAGACAAAGTAGTCTGGTTCAAATCTTACCATTTGAGATTGTATACAGTTAAATTTGCCTTACAGGGAGGCCCAACAAAGTATTCCAAAAAAGGAAGAACCCCACGAGCAGCAAGAGAAGCAGTGATAACCTGAAGAGGTATTAGAGGGCAAGTTTGTTTCAGTTGCAAAAACATGCGTACCACTCTTTCAGAGAGAAATACTAACATAGACACAGTAGTCACTGCATTAAATCCCGAATCTCCCCTGAAATGTCAGCAAAACGAAGGAGCTGGTCAATAGTTCTGCATCAATAGTGCTGATGTGGAGATGGTCAGGTTCCTGGGAATAATAATCATCAATCATCAGTACAAAAGGTGAAGTCACGTGGTATCGGGGTGAGCTGGTAAGATGGATACAGAATTGGCTTGGTCATAGGAGACAGAGGGTAGTGGTGGAAAGATGCTTTTTGGAATGGAGGGCTGTGATTAGTTATGTTTCACATAGATTAGTGCTGGGACCTCTGCTGTTTGTGACCGACATAAACGATTTGGAGGTAAACATAACTGGTCTAATTAGTAAGTTTGCATACGATACAAAGATTGGTGGAGTAGCAGATAGTGAGGAGGATTGTCAGAAAATACTGCAGGATATAGATCAGTTGGAGGCATGGGCAGAAAAATGGCAGAAGGAGTTTAATTTGGACAAATGTGAGGTGATGCATTATAGAAGGTCAAGTACAGGTGGTAATTATAAAGTGAATGGCAGAACCCTGAGAAGTATTGATATGTAGAAGGATCTGGGTGTGCAGGTCCACATATCACTGAAAGTGGCTGCGCAGGTAGATAATGTAACAAAAAAGGCTTAAGGTATGCTTACCTTTGTTGGAAGAGACATTGAGTATAAGGATAGACAAGCTATTTTGCAGATTTATAGAACATCAGTTAGGCCATACTTGGAATATTGTGTACAGTTGTGGACAACACACTACCAGAAGAATGTGGATGCGTTGGAGGGAGTATAGAAACATTTACCAGGATGTTGCCTGGTATGGGGCTAAGAAGAAAGGTTGGATAGACTGGGTTTGTTTTCACTGGAACGCAGGAGATTGAGAGATGACTTAATAGTAGTTAATAAGATTGTGAATGGCATTGATAGAGTGGAAAGTATGACGCTTTTTCCCAGGGTGGAGGGGCCAATTACTAGGGTGCAGAGATTCAAGGTGTGAGGGGGGAAGTTTAAAAGAGATGTGCAAGGCAGGTTTTTCACACAAAGGGTACTGAATGCCTGAAACGTGTTGCCAGGGTGAGGTGGTAGAGGCAGACACTATAGCAGCATTCAAAAAGCACATGGACAAATACATGAATAGGAAGGAAATAATGGGCTACGGATCCTGTAAATGAAGACAGTTTTAGTGTGGAAGGGTAAAATGTGGTGGTGCAGGCTTGGAGGGCTAAAGGGCCTGTTCCTGTGCTGTATTGGTCATTGTTATTTGTTTTGTACCAACAATCTGTCCTACTCCACCCAGGTTGACACTCCAGTCAAGAAAGCTCAGCAACGCCTCTACATCCTCAGAAGGCCAAGGAAATTTGGCATGTGCATAAAATATCTTACAAATTTTTATAAATGCATCATAGCTTCCTACCTGGATGCATCACAGCATGGCATGGTAACTCCTATTCCCAAGACCAAAAGAAACTACAGAATTGAGAACACAGTCCAATCCATCATACAAACCAGCCGCCCATCCACTGACTTCATTTATACTTGCTGCTGCATCACGAAAGCAACCATCATAAACAAAGACCCCTACCACCCCAGTTATATTCTCTTCCACCCTCTTCTATTTGGATACACGTATGAACAGATTCAAGAACAGCTTCTTCCCTGTAGTTATTAGACTTTTGCATGGACCTCTAATGTTAATGTTAATCTCTCTCTGCACCTTCTCAGTAGCTGTAACATTGTATCCTGCACTCTGTTCTGTTACCCTGCTGCACTTGTATAGTACGATCTGCCAATAAAGCACATAAGGCAACACATTTCACTGTACCTTGGTACATGTGACAATAATAAATCAAAGTCCCTGGAGCAGAGGCTGATGGGTGACCTTATAGAAGTTTACAAAATTATGAGGGGCATGGATAGGATAAATAGACAAAGCTTTTCTCTTGGGTTGGGGAGTCCAGAACTAGAGGCCGTAGGTTTAGAGTGAGAGGGGAAAAATATAAAAGAGACCTAAGGGGCAACTTTTTCACACAGAGGGTGGTATGTATGGAATGAGCTGCCAGAGGAAGTGGTGGAGGCTGGTACAATTGCAACATTTAAAAGGCACTTGGATGAGTATATGAATAGGAAGGGTTTGGAGGGATATGGGCCGGGTGCTGACAGGTGGAACTAGATTGGTCGGCATGGATGGGTTGGACCGAAGGGTCTGTTTCCATGCTGTATGTCTCTATGACTCTATGACTATAAATCAAAATCTTCCCCTTTCTCTTTAGCAACATTTTCTTAAGGCAAAACAACAAAGGAAGCTCATTCACACTACAAGAAACCAACTTTCAAGTTTTTAAAATTGCAATAGACAAATCACAACTTTAGTGTGACCAATTTAATTAGAAACCACACTACGGGTTTACATAATGCTTATTACTATGGTGTTGAAATCAAATGTGTACTCTTAAGTCATGCTAAGTCATGTGTTAATAAAACGCGCACAATCAGAAGATCTCTTTGTAAAGCCCCAACCAGCTGTCCTTGGGTATACCTTCCTCCAGCAGCTGGAATTAGACAGCTGCCAGCCATTTCATTGGTCAGCATCCCTCTGAAAAAGTACTTCCCCTTAGATGAGTTGTTTTGGGAATGGTGAGTAGTAGAATGGGTCTACAATAAGCTGAGAGGGTTGTAATAGGGACAGGATAGCTAATTAATTAAGCAAGTTTGGCACGAGAACCAGCTCGGCTTTTCAGCAAGAAACTCTATCAAACAACGAAACGGACATTTCGCCAAATTATCATAAAACTCAGCCTTATATTTCAAAAATACTTCAGTGATTACAGAACATATTAGCATATGCCATGCTTATGAAAGGTGTAACATCAAGTTTTCCCTACTGTCCTAAGTTATTTCATGGTTTTGCATCAACAATAAATGGTGGACCCTTTGTAAGCCTGAACTAATTAGCTCAGTAAAGTCAATGGAACTGTCTAACAGGCAGTAGATGCAATCATACCTATACAGCCCAGTTGCCCAGACATGTTTCACTAATCTCGAAGTTAGTGATCTGAAACAAAGCTATCCAAAGCATTCAAAGAGAAGTTGGAGTCATTTTTGAAATTATTTTCCTGAATTCTATTGCTTGTTATCTTAAGAAAGGAGATGAATCAAACTTTGATTGGACATTCTGAGATTGTCATAGATGTCACAGCAGCATAATGTGTAGAAAACTTAAATTTGTCGAGTTTTGCAGAAGACTGTGATTGTGTGAAATGAATTGCTTAGGAAATCAGTGGGTCTTAATAGTGTAGAAAAATGTAAGAAAGAATTGGATAGACGTATGAGGAAGGATTGATTAACAGGATTTTGCTTTTGGAACTTTTTCTATGTGAGTATGCAATAATGAAAGTCAGGAAGAATAAGTTGGGAAGGTACATTTGCAGTTCAGGAGCACAAATAAAATAGAAAGAATCATGAGTATTTTTTTTAAAGGATAGAGCTGCGCCTCATTTTATGTTGGATGGATTAAGGTGTCAGTCAGACTGCCTGCCTTTAAGCCTAGGGTGGCCTTTTGCCAGTTAACAGCCTCACTCTATTCTACCACTATAATATGGTAGGCAGGGGCAAGTGAAACTGAGAAAGCCAGTCCTCTCTTTCATAGCCTGGGCTAAGAAGCAGGAACAAAGTAGTTAAAGTGCCTTTTGTGGGCACCTGTCCAAACATGAAACCCCACATTTACGTCCGCCCATTCCTGGATCTTCAGAATCAGATTCCATTCCCAATCCATCCCTCTCCCTCAGAGTCCCCAGTTTCTCTGCATCCAAAAGCTTTAGTTTAACTTAGTTCAATGTTCATTTTCTCCCCTTGTTCAGAACATCGTGTGCTTCCAGCAGTGGTCACTTCTTCCTTCTGGTGCTACTGAGACTATTCATCTGCTCAGCAATCAAATTGCATGGCAACTCTTGAGGGTCAAACATACTGTTTGTGAGGGATAGAATCCCTTCTCAGATCATTAGGGCCATACCAAGCATATTTTTGCTGTGGGGCAACCTTTTCAAAAGAAAGTTGACTTAAAAAAAATGACTTTTCTACCAGGGTTGGTAGTATATCTCTATATAAGCCCCTTGTTATTTCCCAATAATATTCATACCTTTTACAATAAATACTATTTTCCCACTGAGTACTGGATCAATATATGATGTCACAATATTGCTTGATACTTCTACAGTGATCAATTTGTTTTATGAAAAGCACACTCATGGTAAAAGCTGGGTTTAAAATAGGTGATTATGTTGGACAGAAATTTACAACAGTACAGAGGAATTTAGAGTGTAGCTGCTTAAGCTTTGCAGTTTAGCTATTTACTTTTAAGAAGTTACCAGTGGCATGTCTAAGGGAACCATATCAACAATTTAAAATATATCAATGCACGTAATTCATTTTTTATTTGGGGTAATAACAAATATAGAATGTACATGAAGTTGTAGTTCAAAGATTTATTCTGTTCACATTAATTTATTACAGAGGAAGGTAATGTAACAATTATAAGTATTATATTACTGATATCCTTATTTCAAAACAAAGTATAATATGGATGTAAGTTTGCTCGCTGAGCAGGAAGATTCATTTCCAGAGGTTTCATTACCCTACTAGGTAACATCTTCAGTGGGCCTCAGGCGAAGCAATGCTGAAAATTCCTGCTTTCTATTATATGTTTGGGTTTCTTTGGGTTGGTGATGCCATTTCCTCTGGTGATGTTATTTCCTGTGGTGAAGTTACTTCCTGTTCCTTTTCTTGGGGGTGGTAGATGGGGTCTAACTCAATGTGTTTGTTGAGTTCCGGTTGGAATGCCATGCATCTAGGAATTCTTGTGCGTGTCTTTGTTTGGCTTGTCCTAGGGTGGATGTGTTGTCCCAGTCGAAGTGGTATCCTTCCTTATCTGTATGTAGATACATACAGATAAGGAAGCATGGCATTTCAACTGGAACTCTATCAACAAACACACCGAGAAGCTGTATAATGTTCTGGTCAGACCGCATTTGGAATATTGTGAGCTTCATATCTAAGGAAGAATGAGCTAGCCTTGGAGGGAGTCCAGAGAAGGTTTAGAGGAATGACCTTGGGAATAAAGGGCTTGTCTTATGAGGAGGTCTTTGGATATATACTCGATGGAGTTTAGAGGAATGAGGGGGATCTCAATGAAATAGAATATTGACAGGCTTGGATTGTGTGGATGTGGAGAAGATGTTTCCACAAGTATGGGACACTAAGACTCATGGGCATAGTGAAGTCATGATCCTTGAGAACTGAGATGAGTAGGAATTTCTTCAGCCAGAGGGTGGTGCATCTGTTGTTACACAAGTCTGTGGAGGTCAAGTCATTGAGTATATTTAAAACAGAGATAGATAGGCTTTTGATTAGTATGGGGATCAAAGAAGGGGGTGGAGTATGGGGTTAAGAAGTATACCACCCATCAGCAAATGGTAACACAGATTCAACAGGTCGAATGGCCTAATTCTGCCGCTGCATATTATGGTCATATATTTGTTTCCTGCTTTATCCTGGGCGTCATGTACAAGACAGAAACATTTTAACATGCAACACATAAGCAATTTGAAGGCTTACCTGTGGTGAATAACCCACAAGAGCCCAGAGATATCCAACAGTCAAATTCCTGGGATATGAAAATTCAAGTTCATCAGCTTCTTCTCTATTCAGTGCTATATGTAAACAACCATGGTAGTCGCCTATCAACCGTTGTCCACCATGCAGGTCCAAAATATCCCACGTGCCGATTTTACCAAGTGCTCTTGTTAAATCAGTAATGTGGCGGAATGATAAATGACCTGAACATGAATTGAAAAAATTATATAGTCTTTTTTTAATATTATGAAAAAGAAACAAAGAAATCTTTTTCCTAAAATTTATTTGTTGAAATAAAATTACATAATCCCTATCTGAAACCCAATTGCTGTTTTTCTGGATAATTTTGAACATGCATCATTTTGTGCAGCCTTCCGAAATTACCTGATACAGTACACCCTTGCTGTTTAGGAAATACATATTATAATGAGACTTGTGCTGAAACTAAGATCATTTACTTTAATGTTGCAGCTGTCTCCAAACATTTCTACTCAGATTGTGGTGTTTTGTGTAATGAAATCTAACACATCATCTGTTTCCTGAATGACTATGTGGTGAATTGAACAAATTATGTCTTATTTATAGATTTATATATACTAAAAGCTCATGCTAAGAGAGTTGATATAACATTGTCAAGCATGTATTTGTGAGATAGTAAACCATTAATACGGTGCTTTTCACATTTTCTCAAACACTAATACAACAATGTTGACATTTTTGGTGTCTTTAATACTGTAAAGCATTTCAAGGCATGTCAGTGTTATAAAACAAAATCTGACACCTAACCACAAAAATAAATAGTCGATGACCAATAATTTGTTTATGGCAGTAGATTTTAAAGATTGTCTTAAGGTGGAAAGAATACACAAGGCAGACAGATTTAGGAATAGAATGTCAGACTTAAAGGTATTGGAAGCTGAAAGAAGTCACAGTGGTGGCATGATTAAAATACGGGATGCTCAAGAAATGAGCAGTTATCTTAAAGGATTGTAGAGTTGAAGAAGATTATAGAGATAAGAATGAAGCTAATCCAAGGATCGATTTGAAAACAAGGATAAGAAGTTTAGAATTGAGCCGTTCTTTAATCAGAAGATACACTCAGACAATAAGGATAGGGTGAGAGGTGAACAGCACTTGTGAGTTAAGACGAGGTTGGTTGACCTCAAATTTACAGGGAGTACAATTTGCGAGACTGTCAAGTGTGGACAGGATTGGTAAAGTCCACAAAGGTATGAATGAGGAATGGGGTTGCTGAGCTGAGATAGGGAGGGAGTTGGATGACATTAGGGAAGCAGAAATATGCTATGTTAGTGATATATATAGTTAGACGCTCATCTTATCAAATATGACACCAAAGGTGGGAACAATGGATAATACAGGAAGTGTTGGAGAAACTCAGAAGGCCTAGGAGCATTTAGAGAGACAGAAACAAAGTTAACAGTTTGAGTCTGACATAAATTCTTCAGTAAGTGAGGTTCAGGTGCAGGCAGCTGTGGTTTGTGTTTAGGGAATTAAATTTGTGACAAAGATGCAGATAATAGGTTTGGTATCCCAACATTTATATGGTGTAAATTTCTGCAATTCAGTCTTGGATGCTGGAAAAACAGTACGATAATTTTGCTTCATTAGCGACATTAAGAGAGAGGTGTTGGTGAGGTATAGATGGGTATTATTAGACTTTAGGTTAAACTTTAATTTTATCGGCGAAGTCTAAATTATGTTGTGCTTTTTGGAGGATTTCTCACCACATGACTTAGCAAATGTTCTCATTTTATCTTACCAAATTTGCCTCAATAATCATCCCTGATGTCTGATTTCCACTCCAACTTATCATGGGCTGATTCTGAACCAACCTGCCATTGGATGGAAATGCAATCTATAGATATCCACCAAAACATTGGCTTCCATCACGATGGTAACATCTTTAAAATGCCACTGTGCAACCAGGAAAGCACTGGCATTCCGAAGCCGATGTCTGATTGAGGGACAGAGTCTGAAGAAGTCAGGGTAGAGGAAGATGGCAACACCTTTCCCTGACTGAGATCTATTGTTCTGGTGGATGAGATAGCATGAAACATGTCCTCTTCCTGGAGGATCCACACTGACCATGCCATCAGACCCTGCCAGTCTGGTCTGAGGTTGCCACCCGAGTCAGTGTCATCTCCAGGGTGGGAAGAAAGGGCCAGCAATTCAGAAAAAAGGTTAATTACCTTCTCCATTCGGCCAGGGTAAATGCCACACTATCCTCACTGCGATTTTGCCTACTGTATCTGTGCCAATGCACATATCTTCCACCAAGTCTCATGCACATTACTTCCAATTTTGGAGAATTAGGGAGGCTTCATCTTGGAGATAAATATCTAACACCTCAGTAAGGTTACCAGCAAGGTTATAAATTTAATGCCATCATCAGCAATAATTTCCTGAATGGCAAATGACTCTTTCACAACTAAGCAGTCATTCTACAGGGAGATGTAGGAGCTCATCTGCTGTCAGAATCTCAATCAGCTGGATCAGTACTGGCAGACAGGATTTGGAAGGGCAGAGATTGGGAAAATAGCCACTTTGAGGCATGATGGATGAAAGGTTGAAATGTTGTGATACCAAATTTGTTTGAACATCCGTCAGTCAATGGTTAGGGAACTATATTTTTGGCAGTGATATGGACAATGTCTTTGGTCTTCCAACATTTGGATGGTGGATTTTTCTGCCTTTCCATCACTGGATATTGGATAAACAATATGACAATTTTGCAATAGAAAACTTGAGAGAGGTAATGGCAAGATAGTGCTGGCTCTCATCAGAATACACATGGAAACTGATACTGTATTTTCAGATGGTGTTTCTGAGAATACTATGGGATAGTTGGGTTTGCTGTTCAGGATACAGTAGAGAGCACAGTGCTGTCAGGTGCCTTTAAACTTGATGCCCAGATGTTGGATCCTGGAAGATGCCAGTGGCATTCAGGAATTTCTGTCTATAAAATCTGGCATTTTACCTGGATGTGAATGGATAATAAGCTGAGAATTAATTTGGATGGAAAAGCAGAAAGTACCACCCCATTTCAAGTTTCCCTCCATAGTTAGTCTCAAAAATTGACAACTGGGATGGGCCTTGTACTGAGCAACTAACAATAAAATTGTACCTGTCCCTGAAACTATTCAGGGATGTAATGAAAATGAGTCTGCATTACTGTTGCTCTAAAGATTTTAAGGCAAATATGAGAACGTGGTATACAGGGTACAAGTAATGGATGCTTATCAAACTGAGAGCAACAATATTTTCAAATTTAATTTAGTGACTGAATATGTTCTAATAATCATGTTCAATCAAATGTTATAAAAAAGGCTAATGAAGGCTAAGACGCAAATAAGCACATAGATGATAGACGGTCTTGTGGTGCAATAATCTCAACCCGTGGGCCAAATGCTTTAGATGTTATCGTGTTAGGTTTTTATGGCTCGAGAAGGTGTGTCATAATTTGACCAAATTGTGTGGTAACTACAGTGCAATTACCCCCCTAATCAAAAAGAATTTACACACAGGATTTTGCCATGAGCAAGCATCAGAAAAACAGTGAATGCATTGGTGGTCATCTTCCAAGATTCTACAGACTATGGAACTGTTCCTACAGATTTGGGAAGTAGCTACTATATCACTATTTAAAAAGAGAGGTTGAGAGAAACAAGAAATTATAGACCAGTGAGTCTGACATCAGTAGTGGGGCAGATGTTAGAGTCCCCTATCAAGGTTTTATAGCAGAGCATCTAGAAAACAGCGGTAGAATCAGACACAGTCTGCATAATTTACAAAAGCAAAATCATACTTGACAAATTATGGGAATTCTTTGAGGGTAAAACTAGAATCACAGAATCCCAATAGTGTAGAGGCAAGCCACTCAGCCCATCAAATTCACACTGACCTGTGAACAGCAACCCACTCAGATCCCTATCCCTGCATTCCCCATGGCTAATCCACTTAGCCTGCACATCCCTGGACACTATTGGCAATTTAGCATGGTCAATCCACCTAACCTGCACATCTGTGGGCGGTAGGAGGAAACCAGAGCACCTGCAGGAAACCCACTCAGACACAGGGAGATTGTGCAAACTCCACACAGACAGTCGCCTGAATCAAACCTGGGCCCCTGGTACAGTGAGGCAGCAGTGCTAACCATTGAGCCAATGTGCTACCCCTAATTAATCAGGGAGAGCCAATGGATGTGATTTAGAGTCATAGAGATGTACAGCATGGAAACACACCCTTGAGTCCAACTCGTCCAAGTTGACCAGATATCCTAAACTAATCTACTTCCATTTCCCAGCACTTGGCCCACAACCCTCTAAACCCTTCCTATTCATAGAACATAGAGAACATAGAACAGTACAGCACAGAACAGTCCCTTCAGCCCAGGATGTTGTGCTGACCATTGATCCTCATGTAAGGTAAACCTAATGTACAAACCCTCAAATTTCTGTGACCATATGCATGTCCATCAGTCTCTTAAATATCCCCAATGACCTTGCTTCCACAACTGCTGCTGGCAACGCATTCCCATACGCTCACAACTCTCTGCGTAAAGAACCCGCCTCTGATATCCCCTCTATACTTTCCGCCAAACAGCTTAAAACTATTACCCCTCGTGTTAACAATTTCTGCCCTGAGAAAAAGTGTCTGGCTATCAACTCTATCTATGCCTCTCATTATCTTGTACACCTCAATTAGGTGCCCTCTCTTCCTTCTTTTTTCCAATGAAAAAAGTCTGAGCTCAGTCAACCTCTCTTTGTAGGATAAGCCCTCCATTCCAGGCAGCATCCTGGTAAACCTCCTCTGAACCCTCTCCAAAGCATCCACATCTTTCCTTTAATAGGGCGACCAGAACTGGACACAATATTCCAAGTGCAGTCTAACCAAAGTTTTATAGAGCTGCAACAAGATCTCACAGCTCTTAAATTCAATCCCTCTGTTAATGAAAGCCAAAACACCATATGCTTTCTTAACAACCCTGTCCACTTGGGTGGCAATATTAAGGGAACTATGTACCTGCACACCAAGATCCCGCTGTTCCTCCACACTGCCAAGAATCCTGTCTTTAATACTCAACTTTCAAGTTCGACCTTCAAAATGCATCACTTCGCATTTATCCAGGTTGAACTCCATCTGCCACCTCTCAGCCCATCTCTGCATCCTGACAATGTCACGCTGCAGCCTACAACAGTCCTCTATACTGTCAACGACACCTCCAACCTTTGTGTCGGCTGCAAATTTGCTAACCCATCCTTCAATCTCCTCATCCAAGTCATTAATAAAAATTACAAAGAGTAGAGGCCCAAGAACAGTGCCCTGTAGAACATTCACCACTGACTTCCAGGCTTCCAGTACTTTCCTTCCACTACCACTCGCTGTCTTCTGTCGACCAGCCAATTCTGTATCCAGACAGCTAAATTTCCCTGTATCCCATTCCTCCTGACCTTCTGAATGAGCCTACCATGGGGACCTTATCAAATGCCTTGCTGAAGTCCATATACACCACTCAACCCTCATCAACTTGTCTAGTAACATTCTCAAAGAACTCAATAAGATTTGTGAGGCATGACCTGCCCCCTCATAAAGCCATGCTGACTGCATTTAATCAAGCCATGCTCTTCCAGATGGTCATAAATCCTATCCCTCAGAATCCTTACTAATACCTTGCAGATGACAGACGTGAGACTGACTGGTCTGTAATTGCTGGGGATTTCCCTATTTCCTTTCTTGAAAAGAGGAATTACATTTGCCTCCCTCCAGTCCTCAGGTACGACTCTGGTGGAAAGCGAGGATGCAAAGATCTTCGCAAGCAGCGAAGCAATCACATTTCTCATTTCCCAAAGCAGCCGAGGACAATCTTCAATCATATACCCATCCAGATGCCTTTTACATGTTGTAATTGCCTCCACCACTTCCTCTGGCAGCTCATTCCATACATGTACCACTTTTTGTTTGAAAAAGTTGCCCGTTAGGTCCCTTTTAAATCTTTCCTCTCTCACCTAAACCTATGCCCTTTAGATTACTTACAGTGTGGAAACAGGCCCTTCGGTTCAACAAGTCCACATCAAATCGCCAAAGCGCAACCCACCCAGACCCATTCCCCTACATTTATCCCTTCACCTAACACTACGGGCAATTTAGCATGGCTAATTCACCTAACCTGCACATTTTTGGACTGTGGGAGGAAACCAGAGCACCCGGGGGAAACCCACACAGACACAGGGAGAATGTGCAAACTTCACACAGTCAGTCGCCTGAGCCGGGAATTGAACCTGGGTCTCTAGCGCTGTGAGACAGCAGTGTTAACCACTGTTCCACTGTGCTGCCCACCTTTAGTTTTGGACTCCCCCAAATCAGGGAAAAGACTTTGTCTATTTACCCTATCCATGCTCCCTTAGCCTCCGATGCAAGGCTTTTGAGAAAATCTCACAGAAGAGATTAAAATTAAAGTGCATGGAATTGGGGGTGGTGTATTTAGATGAATCGAAAATCAGTTAGCAGACAAAACAAAGAGTAAGAATAAATGGGCTTTTTTCTGAATGGCAAGCAGAGGCTAATAGGGTACTGCTGGTGTCAGTACTAAGGCCCCAACTGTTTACAATATATGTTAAAGACTTAGATGAGGGAACTAAGTGTAACATCTCAAATTTGTAGATGACACAAAGCTGGATGGAAGGGTGAGCGATGAGAAGGAGGCACAGATGTATCAGTGTGATTTGAACCGGCTGTGTGTTCAAATGAGTGACAGATACGGTGCAATGTATAGAAATAGGAGGTTATCCATGTTAATAACAAAAACAGAAAAACAAGCTATTATTTGAATGGCTATAAACTGAGGCAGCGAAATGTCTTCGTGTACAAATTGCTGAAAATAACCGTGCAAATGCAACAGGCAGTAAAGAAGACAAAGCATATCTTGGCCTTCATAGTGAGAGGATTCGAGTGCAACAATAAGGATATCTTGCTGAAATTATACAGGGCATTGGTGAGACCACACCTTGAATACTATGTGCAATTTTGGTCTCCTTATCTGGGGAAGGATGTTCTTGCTGTAGGTGGAGTCAAGGGTAGGTTTACCAGACCGATTCCTGGGATGGTGTGACTGATATATGAGCGATTGAATCGGTACAATTGGAGGTAAACAAAATGAGGAGCGATCTCGTAGACACTGATAAAATTCTAACAGGATTATACAGGATAGATGCAAGGAAGACGTTCCCGATGGTGGGATGTCCAGAACTAGGGGTTATAGTTTAATGATAAGGGTTAAACCTTATAAGACTGAGACAAGGAGAAATTTCTTCACCCTGAGAATGGTGAATTGAGAAATTCATTACTATAGAAAGTGGGTGAGGCCAAAACATTGTATTTTCAAGAAGGAGGTGGATATAGCTTTTGTGGCTAAAGGATCCAAGGAATATGGTGGGAGGACAGGATTAGGGTATTGAACTCGATCATCAGTCATGATCATAATGAATGAAGGAGCAGGCTTGAGGGGACAAATGGCTTACTCCTGCTCCTATTTTCTTTGTTCCTACATTGTCTTCACCTTGAGGTCTACCTCACACAATAGATGGATATATAATCACACAAATTAATTTCAATTTATGTTTATTGCCATTATTAAAAAATATTCTTATATTTCAGGATTTGGATATTTAAGATAATCATCTTCTATAAATTCCATAAGGAAATTGTCATGGCTTCCTATTCAAATTTGAAAGTATTTCAAAAATGAAAATTTGCAGCTGTTTTATGTGACATTGAAAATATTGACAGTAGTATTCACATTTATGAGACAAGAAGAGCAATTCCTGGCCTTCAAAAGCACTACTCATTTCTATGTATGATTCATTTTGTAAAGAATATTAGGGTTTTAACTTACTCTGTGGAAATATTACATATGAATCCCACTTCAGTACTCACCAGATAGCCAATGTGGAGAAAAGGTATTGGTGATCCATGACGTAAACCCTTGCTTGAAAGAACAAGTAAAGGATTCAACACTGCATGGAGATATGACCTCATTTATCTGTGATACCTCTTGGTCTAATTCACAGACAGGATTCAGAAGGACTACTCGTGGGAAGAAGACACTCTGGCGAAGACACACACCATTTTTCATCAAGTGATTCCACAAATTCAATGTTTTGGTCTATAGAGTATAGTGAGAAGAGTTAAGTAAGTATTGCGAACATTTAGATTATAAAAGAACACAATGAACTATCAAAAAAAAGGATAATTAATACATGATGACCTAGCACTATTATTGCTCAACTATTAATCCAAAGACCCAGGAAATATTCTGGGGACCCAGGTTCCAATCCTGCCATGACAGGCCATGGAATATGCATTCATTAAAAATCTGGAATTACGAATCTGATAATGAACACTGTTAATTGTTAGAAAAGCCCATCTGGTTCACTAATGTCTTTTAGGGAAGGGAACTGCCATCATTACATCGTCTAGCCTACACGTGACAATGTGGTTGAATGAATTAAAAAGGTTAGAGAACTAAGCTTAGAGAACCTAGTTTGCTTCCAACTCAGGTTTATGGCAAAAAAAAATTGTCAGCCTCAATATTCCAACATCAAACATGAATTTGGGCAGTCTCAATCCCGTTCCTCATGGCAGTTCACAAAATAGCACAACACTATCCTTGGTAGATACGAAAATAGCAGTTTAATTCAGAAGTTATAATACATACATTAAATGAAATGTCCTGTTCTTACTCCTAGAGTTAGCATTAAAGCACTTTCTTCGAGTATAATCTTAATGTTGCAACTAAGTATACCATATCTGATCTGGAATTTCCTGATGACGACATTGGCCACATTAAGTTACCACAGTGTTCAAGTTCCAGCACTAACTGCTCCCATTTTGATGAGCAATAAGAAAACAACAATAAGATAATACCAATTTAAAAACCTTAAACCAGTCATGCTTTTAAATGTAAGCCACACCTCAGCTGCTAACTTGAATCAGAAGCATTATGGGTTCAAGTCCTTTTCTAAAGATCTGCCTACAAGACCCAAGGCTGACACTCCAGCATAGTACAAAGGGAGTGTTGTAGTTGCTGTCTTTCAGATAAGATGTTATGACAGATGCATGTTGAATATCTCAGTGCTATTTGAAAAAGTGCATAAGTTATCTTCAGTGTATTGTACAATACTGAATCTTTTCTCATTATCACAAAAGAAAAGATATCTGGTTATTATCACAGTATTGTTTGTGGCAGATTGGTGTGCAGAAACTGGATTTCTCTTGTATTTACTCCTGCGACATGGGCATCGCTGGTCAAGCTAACATTTATTGTCCATCCTATTTGAGAAGGTGATAGTGAGCTGACATCTTGAACTGCTGCAGTTTGTGTGCTGTAGGTCGAACCACAATATCGTGAGGGACAGTGATATATTTACAAGTCAGGATGATGAGTGGCTTGGAGAAGAACTTTCAGGTGGTGGTAACCCCATGTATCTATTGCCCTTGTCTTTCTAGATAGTAGTGGTCATGGGTTTGAAAGATGCTATCCAAGCATCTGTGGTGAAAGTTTGTATGCATCTTGTAGATAGGACACATTGCTGCAACCGAGCGTCAGTGATGGAGGGAGTGGATGTTTATGGATATGGTGCCCATTAAGTAGGCTGCTTTGTCCTGGATGGTTTTAAGCTTCTTGAGTGTTGGAGTTGCGCTCATCTGGAAAATAGAGAGTATTCCATCACATTTCTGACTTATGCCTTGTCAACGGTGTACAGGCTTTGGTGAGTTGGAAGGTGATTTACTTGCTGCAGTATCTCTGACCTCTGACATGTTCTTGTAACTTCTGTATGTATGTGGCGAGATATTGCATTTCTGGACGTACAGTTTCAAAGCTGAATGTTATGTTTTGTTTTTGCTAAGTCCAAGTTTGTAGCAGGTTTTGTGGAGGGGTTTTCACCATGATGTCAAGCAAGTTTTCTCACCATACTTGCCAAATTTGCACCATCAACAACCTACCCTGCCCTTGTGGGTATTCATGTCATATTCAGGCTCTATCTTACCACACACCATTCTCAAAACACATCACTCACAGATAGCTGCCAAAAGACCGGCATCTCAGCTTTTGAAAAGCTGTCATATGCTCAGACACGGTTGGCAATCCAGCGTTACTCCTCACTGGCAACATCATGACATAGCAGCCACAAATATACAGCACATAAACAGCATACTGACACTACCTCACACATACATTCTCCCATCTTTGTTACCATTTAACCAGGCCATATACTTTACTTGTCTGGAGCAACATCCCATCTAAACATCCTCTAAGTCCGCATTGTCCTCATCCAATGCCATTTTGGACCTGCAGCCTGCCATTGTCCAGGAGGGGAACATAACATACATACAAGCAATTGGACAAATCTAAATATAAGCTTTTATTTACAGACTGTAAAAGGGAACACAAACAAACCAATAGAGGCTGAGTTTCGTCCCCCCAATGTAAATCAGAATATGGCATCATGAGCAATGAACAATCCATGATTTCTGCTGCACCCAACTCTCAGCTATTGATATCAAAAGGATTCTGGAAGGTTTATCAAAATAAAAAAAATGAACTGTGGATGCTGGAAATCTGAAACGAAAACTTAAATTGCTGGAGAAATTCAGCAGGTCGGGCAGCATCTGCGGACAGAAAAGAAGAGTTAATGTTTAGGATCCAGTTACCCTTTTTCAGAACGGAGTTCTTCTTGAGCTCTGAAGGAAGGTCATAGAACCAGATACATTGACACTGCTTTCTCTCCATAGATGCTGGCACACTTGCTGAGTTTCTCCATCAATTTCAGTTCTTAAGAGTCATAGAGATGTACAGCATGGAAACACACCCTTCGGTCCAAACTCGCCCAGGCCAACCAGATATCCCAACCCAATCTAGTCCCACCTGCCAGCACTCGGACCACCTTCCTTTCAAACCCTTCCTATTCATATACTCATCCAGATGCCTCTTAAATGGTGCAATTGTACTAGCCTTCAACACTTCCTCTGGCAGTCCATTCCACACACGCACAACCCTCTGTGTGAAAAAGTTGTCAGAGAGTCATAGAGATGTACAGCATGGAATATCTTTCCCCTTTCACCCTAAACCTAAGCCCTCTCGTTTTGGTCTCTCTGACTCCAGGAAAAAGACCTTGTCTATTTATGCTATCCTCATGATTTTATAAACTTCTAGAAGGTCACCTCTCAACCTTTGACCTCCAGGGAAACAGCCCTACCTATTCAACCTCTCCCTATAGTGCAAATCCTCCAACCTTGGCAACATCCTAGTAAATCTTTTCTGAACCTTTCAAGTTTCACAACATCCTTCTGATTGGAAGGCGACCAGAATTGCACACAATATTCCAACAGTTACCTAACCAATGTCCTGCACAGCCTCAACATGACCTCTCAACTCCTGTACTCAATCTGCGACTCTATTTTCAAGGAGATATGAACCTGCACTCCAAGTTTTCTTTGTTCAGCAACACCTGCTAGAACCTTACCATTAACTGTAGAAGTCCTACTAAGATTTGCTTTCCCAAAATGCAGCATCTCGCATTTATCTAAATTAAAATCCCTCTGCCACTCCTCAGCCCACTGTCCATCTGATCAAGATCCCTTTGTAATCTGAGGTAACCTTCTTCGCTGTCCACTACACCTCCAATCATGATGTCATTTGCAAACTTACTAACTATACCTCTTATGATCACAACCAAATCATTTATATAAATGATGAAAAGTAGTGGACCCAGCACCAATCCTTGTGGCACACCACAGGCCTCCAGTCTGAAAAACAACCCTCCACCAGCACACCAGCTTCGAGCCAGTTTTGTATCCAATTGGCTAATTCTCTCTGTATTCCATGAGATCTAACCTTGCTAACCAGTCTCCCGTGGGGAACCTTGTCGAACGCATAACTAAGTCCATATAGATCAGGTCTATCGCTCTACCTTCATCAATCCTCTTTGTTACTTTTTTAAAAAACTCATCAAGTTTGTGAGACATGATTTCCCATGCACAAAGCCATGGTGACTATCCCTAATCAGTCCTTGCCTTTCCAAATACATGTACGTCCTGTCCCACTGGATTCCCTCCAACAAATTGCCCACCACTGATGTCAGGCTCACCGGTTTATAGTTCCCTGGCTTGTCCTTACCAACTTTCTTAAATAGTGGTACCACGTTAGCCAACCTCCAGCCTTACGGCACCTCATTTGTGAATATCGATGATACAAATATTTCAGCAAGAGGCCCAGCAATCACTTCCCTAGCTTCCTACAGAGTTCTAGGGTATGCCTGATCAGGTCCTGGGGATTTATCGACTTTTATGCTTTCAAGACATCCAGCACTTCCTCCTCTGTAACATGGATATTTTTCAAGATGTCACCATCTATTTCCCTACATTCTATCATCAGGCTTATCGTATCCAACACACCAAAGCTCTGTCATGGATAACAATAGCTTTCAAAATCCCCCACCCTCCCACCCAACATCCTTGTCCTCCTTCTCCTTGGAATTCTGCAGCCATTTCCCAGTTCTTCAGTATCCAGCACACTGCCTTGTTGCGAGCTTCAATTGTGCAGAGCAGTGCACACAAGGATGACGCTGCACATTGCTTCCCAGACTATTCTAATTATACTGGAGGTCCCCCCCAAGACTGAGCCAAGCATTAGAATGACATCTTCAACAGGTTGATCCAAAGTTTTACCATGGCCCTGGTCAAAGTATGGGTGGCATTAAATCTGTGCCCTGGATAAGTCAGGGGATTGTGCAATGGTGTCATGAGCCACGATCATTGGGTATAGCCCTTGTCTCTGCAACTGGTCTTGGAAAGTGCTTGCTCCAAGTGCAGGATATAGGCAACATGTGCATGAAGTGCTAACAGTTATCACAGATAACCTGAAAAGTAATCATATGGAACCTTCTCTTGTGGATGAAGTCCAAAGCATTGTGGTATGCCCATCTTAGTGCAGTGTACAGTCAGTGGCACCCTGCACACAGGAGAAGCCATCCGGTCCTGAATCCTACTGCCCAGGTTATAGTACTGATTACATCATAGGAAAATAAAATGAAATGGTATAAATATGCATAGATGGCATCAGTCACTGTTCTGATGCATTTATAAGTGTATGACGAGAGAACCCTCATAGGTCACCCTTCATACCACAGATGGAGCCAGTTGCAAAGGAGTTCAAAGCAGCTGTCACCTTCATAGCTACTGGGAGAGGATGACCTCCCACTCCTACAAACCTCAGCTTCTCCTCAGGCATCTGGTAAAGGTCTGTCACAATGGCTCAGGACATAGTGAGTCTGTGTCTGTGCCTTGCTTATCTCTAAGAAATGGGAGATGGGGTCAGAAAACTCTGGACCTTCCACACACCTCATGTGGCAATCCCTCCAAAACCTGCATGTTCTTCATCCTCCACAAGAGATTGGTGCTGCTCCAAGCCTTGCCCCATCAACACTAGTACACTACATCCCTCTCTGCCTTCTTAGGAAGGCAGCCACAGTGACCAACATGCCACCAATGGCAAGTGAAAATTACCTAAAATGGAAACGTAAGAATTGAAAGAGGTTCGCAGATCTCACAACTTTCATTGGTGGCAAACCCTTTTGATGTAGGGAAATATGCTGCATCCTGATAACCATCATCTATCTACATTCAGGCTCAGCGTGAGCAGCAATATGGTATAATGTCATGACATCTGAGTGACCACCCCACGTGATCAATAAAGGAGAGCTCCAACACCCTTCCTATCACAGACACACTGTAAATTGAATATTGGCATCTCAATGATCCTCATTTTGGCAGCAATGACTTAAAAAGAGACCAAGGTGAGCCAAAAATGAACCAATAACCATCCAAAGATGCTGTGGGAGGTGAATACAATGAGAAGTTGAATGCTTATTGTGGCTCTGGGATGGGAAGAGGGTATGAGTGCAGCAGGTACTCTGTTTTGATGTAATGTGCTACCTTCAGTAAATTGCTGTGCATGCTGAGCTGAATGAATGATGGAGACATGACCTTCGGGATTTGGTACAGCATGTCTCACTATATGAATAAGTGTTTTCAACCCAAAGATAGAGCAGGTATAAAGGATGCCATCCTTTTCCAGGTATTTGCTGAAAATGTGTTGCTGGAAAAGCGCAGCAGGTCAGGCAGCATCCAAGGAGCAGGAGATTCTCCTGCTCCTTGGATGCTGCCTGGCCTGCTGCGCTTTTCCAGTAACACATTTTCAGCTCTGATCGCCAGCATCTGCAGTCCTCATTTTCTCCTTTTCCAGATATTTGCTGAGTAGCAATTGTTTCTGGAATGTGCGGTAAGCTGGGCATATAATCAGATGTGAAGGACACAGTAGGAGCAGGTTGGTAGTTAAGGAAGCACGTTTGGAACAATGTAGTGAGAATTCCTGATTCGTCTCACAACAAGAATCCCTCTAAAAATCTCACACTTCGCCAAAAATGGTAAGATTCAGTCCCTCAGATTACTTCTATCAAGAGTCCGCTCAACCCTTTCTTAGCAGAGCATCCCATCTATCCTCATAACTGAAGTATTTTACCCTTGAAAGAAACACAAGACTCAGAACTTAACCAATACTCCATATGAGACCAAAACAATGTTTTATAAGTGATCATCAGAACTTAGTTGCTTTTGCACTCTATGGCTTTATTTACACAACCCAAGATTTCATGTCCTTTTAACTATTTTACCTGTCCTGTCATCTTCAAGTAATCTTTTCATACTTTAAGCATTCTGTTGCATGCTCAACTTGCCCCAAAGTGTCAGCAGCTCTCTTTTTTTAACATGCCAGTTGAGAAATCCATTGTGGCTTCTGTACTATTGATTATTACAAGTCTATCTTCTTTGGTCAACATACACTTTTGATAATGGGAAAATTAATCTCATTGCTCCATGCACGATGAGACTGGCCTTATTGGCAAACTTGTAAATACAGCCTGTACGATTTGCTCACCATGTAAGCTTGAATTTGAAATTTAAATAAGGCACCTCAAAGCTATCCTGTGAGATAATGACTACCTCTTCGAGATCACTGCTCAACATATGTCTTGAGTACTCACAGATCAGCCTGAGGCTGTCACCTTTAGACCTGAAAAGTACCCAGTCTACCTTAAATCATTCTAGAGTGTAAGGTACCTCAAATATTTGAGCAAAAGTGGAAGCTACCATTATTGTTCTGTTACTATACAGTAGCAAAATATGTGATACTTTCCAGTAACAGGGTGCTGCTGTGAAACCAAAACGATGCCATGCAAATAAGTAATGTGATATATGAATTTCAGATTATCAGCTGAGGCAAAAGCACAGTTCACTTATGCTTGCTAGAAACCACACATATTCATACGTAGTGT
The DNA here is from genome assembly GCF_004010195.1 of Chiloscyllium plagiosum. NCBI lineage: Eukaryota > Metazoa > Chordata > Chondrichthyes > Orectolobiformes > Hemiscylliidae > Chiloscyllium > Chiloscyllium plagiosum. The sequence goes on along the minus strand of NC_057731.1, from coordinate 30,116,723 downwards.
CTTGTCTAGTGCAAGATAAAGTAACATGCATTATGCCTTTGTGAATCAATTAGGGGCATGGGGGACCATGGCTCTCTGGTGCATTCTCTTTGGCAAAGTCTTGACCAATCAGGATTGATCCGCCAAATGATCACCATCCTTTTCTCATGTAATGTTAATTGTTTTCCCTTTGTTGTTGCATTCTTGCATCTACCCTGGTGAGCCTAAGATGAAAAACTTTGACAGCATTTCTCTCTTCTCAGTAATATTTAAGATAATTGAGTCATTGTCCACTAAGAGCCTTTTCCATCCCTTTTCCATCAGGGATAATCAGAATGGTTTTGTGCGTGGAGAATCATGTCTCACAAAACTGATTGAGCTTTTTGGGGATGTGATGAAGAAGATAGATGAGGGCAGAGGAGTAGATGTTGTCTACATGGACTTTGATAAAGCTTTGTCAAGGTTCTGCATGGTAGACTGGTTAGTAAAGTTAGATTACATGAGATCCAGGGAGAGCTTGCTATTTGGATACCAAACTGGCTCGAAGGTAGGAGACAGAGCGTAGTGGTGGAGGGTTGTTTTTTGGATTCCAAGACTGTGACCAGCAGTGTTCCACAAGGATTGGCGCTGGATCCACTGTGGTTTGTCATTTATATCAACAATTTGGATGAGAATTTAGGAAACATGGTTAGTACATTGCAGATGACACTAAAATTAGTTGTATAGTGGATAGTGAAGAAGGTTATCTAAGATTACAAAGGAATCTTGATCAGTTCAGCCAATGCGCTGAAGAATGACAAAGTTTAATTTGGATAAATATGAGATGTTGCATTTTGGTAAGATGAACAAAGGCAGGACTTCTACAGTTAATGGTAGGGCCCTCGGGAATGACGTTAAACAGAAAGACTTATGGATTCAGGTACACAGTTCTTTGAAAATTGCGGCACGGTGGCTCAGTGATTAGCACTACTGCCTCACAGCACCAGGGTCCCAGGTTCGATTCCAGCCTCGGGCGACCCTCTGTATGGAGTTTGCACATTCTCCCTGTGCCTGTGTGGGTTTCCTCTCACAGTCTAAAGATGTGCGGGTCATTCTAAATTGCCCATAGTGTTAGGTGCATTAGTCAGAGGGAAATGGGTCTGGGGGGTTATTCTTTGGAGGGTCGGTGTGGACTGGTTGGGCCGAAGAGCCTGTTTCCACACTGTAGGGAATCTAATTTAATCTAGATAGACAGGGTGGCACAGAAGGTGTTTGGCACACTTGCCTTCACTGCTCAGATCACTGAATATAGGAGTTGGGATGTTATGTTGCGATTGTACAGGATGTTGGTGAGGCCACTTTTAGAATACAATTCTGGTTGCCCTGCATTTGGAAGGATATTAATAAATTGGAGATAAGGTAAATAGCAAAAGGTCTTTTCTGTAGGATGGGGGAGTTCAAAACTAGAGTCATATTTTTTAAGGTGAGAGAAGAAAGTTTAAAAGGACCCGAGGGACTATGTTTTCACACAGAGAGTGGTTTGTATGTGGAATGAACTGACAGAGGAAGTGGTAGATACAGGTACAGTTACAACATTTAAAAGACAGATTGATGAATAAAATAAGTTTAAGAGGGATATGGGCAAAATGCAGGCAAATGGGATTAGTTAAGGTTGAGAAACTTGGTCAGCATGGACAAGTTGGACTGAAGGGTGTGTTTCCATGCTGCATAACTCTATGGCTTGAGAGAAAGGCGGTTGGTCTTGTAACTTCAGGGCATCAGTCTTCCTCAAGTATGGGGCAAAGCAAGAGGCAAGACTCCATGAGATACCACAGGATGTAGGAGGACTAAACCAATGTTGATGACATAATTCTACAAAGCAATGTAGCCATCTGGCCAATTTATATGATTATTTTCCCTGGGATATATTTCCTCATCATTATTCTAGATCCTGCATCTCTCTTAATTTCCTACCAACTTTGCTGTACCAAATTTACTCCATTATTTGGGAGCCTATAGAGTATATCCTGTAACATATTTGCACTTGGGTTCTTGATCCCCTTCGAAGGTCTGGTCTCCCTAGCAGTACAACATTCTACTTAATCAATACTTACATCCTGCCTCATTTTTTTCCTTCCTTACCTTCCTTGAACATCTTTTATCCAGCAATATTTAGCACTCATAGAGTCATAGTCACGGAGATGTACAGCACGGAAACAGACCTTTTGGTTCAACATGTCTAGTCCCACTTGCCAGCATTTGGCCCATATTCTCCTAAATACTTCCTATTCATGTACCCATCCAGATACCATTTAAATGTTGTAATTGTACCAGCCTCCTTTGGCAGCTCATTCCAAACCTCTGCATGGAAAAAAAAACCTTACCCTCAGGTTCCTTTTCAAACATTTCCCCTCTCACTTAAAACCTATGCCCTCTAGTTTTGGACTCCCCTACCCTGGGAATAAGACATTGGCAATTCATCCTATCCATGCTCCTCATGATTATATGAACCTTTATAAGGTTACCCCTTGGCATCTTATACTTCAGGGGAAAATGTCACAGCTTATTCAGCTTCTTCCCATAGCTCAAACCCTCCAACCCTGCCGACATCCTTGTAAATCTTTTTTGAAATCTTTCAAAGTTTAACAACATCTTTCCTATAGCAGGGAAACCAGAGCTGAACAAAGTATTCTAAAAGTGGCCTTCCCAATGTCCTGTACAGCCACAACATGACATCCCAACTCCAATACTCAATGCACCGACCAACGAAGGCAAGTGTGCCAAACACCTTCTTTACCACTCTGCTTACCTGTGACTCAACTTTCAAGGCACCTACACCCCTCGATTTCTTTGTTCAGCAACAGTCCCCAGGACCCTACGATTAATTGTATAAGTTCTGACCTAGTTTGCCTTACCAAAATACAACATCTCACATATATCTAAATCTGCCACTCCTTGGCACACTGGCTCGTTTGACTTAGTCCTGTACTTCCTTTGAGCCAGATCTCCATTATTAACATGACATCATATTTAGCTATCTCCACCTGCAACTCACTAGCCTTATTTAGCACACTTTGTGTATTTACATTTATGCCAAGTAAACTGCATTACCTGTTAGTCTGATCCTATCTGAAGATTTATTATTTCTTACTTTAGTACTATCTGCCTCTCCCAAATCTTCATGTGTCGTCTTTCTCCTTTCTAATAGCACATCCTGGTGTTCATACCTCTCCTACATTAGCTTAATCCTTCCTCAACAAACAAATAAACCATTTTAGGTGGAACATATTCAATCTTCATAGATAGAACTAGACATTTGGATACAGAACTGTATCAAAGGTCATAGACAGAGGGTGGTGATGGACGGTTGCCTTTCAGTCTGGAGGCCTGTGACCAGTGGTGTGCCACAAGGATCGGTGCTGGGTCTACTGCTTTTCATCATTTATACAAATGATTTGGATGTGAACCTAGGAGGTATAGTTAGTAAGTTTGTAGAGGACACCAAAATTGGAGGTGTAGTGGACAGCGAAGAAGGTTACCTCAGGGTACAACAGGATCTTGATCTGGAATGAGCTGCCAGAGCAAGTGGTGGAGGCTGGTACAATTATAACATTTAAAAGGCATCTGGATGGGTACATGAGTAGGAAGGGTTAGGATATCTGGTCAGCACTGCCAAGTTGGACCGAAGGGTCTGTTTACAGCTGCAGTACATCCCTATGACTCTAGATGCAACTGCTTCAAAACCAAAATCTGTATACTCGGAATCTAAAACCTTCTGTCCTGCACCATCTCTTCAGCCATGGATTAATTTCCTCTTTTCTCCTATTTCTATACTCACTGGCATGTGAGACAGTTAGTAATCCAGAGATTACCTTTTAGGTCCTAATTGCTAGTCGCTTTCTAAGCTTCTAATCTTTCTACATATTTATGTTATTGTATCAGTGTGGATCATGACATCCAGTTGTACACCTTCTCTGCTCAGTGACATTCAGGGCCCCACACTAAGGAGACAACATTATACCAACAACAGTTACAAATGACTTCATCACTACAAGGTGTTTTGGACTATCCTGTAAAAGTGAAAGGCATGATATAAAAGCATGTTTTATTTTATTTGTAGAGGAATATCTTATCAAGTGCTATTGGATATTCAGTAAAGTAAGGTCTTCAGCTTTAAGAGATCTGAAAAAATAAACCTAACTCAAACTAACTGTATAACATATTAAAGGCAACATTAAATGGGAAGAGAACTGTTAAAAAGCCTAACTGGCTCACATCAGAACAGTAAATACATGTTATGAATCACTAGTCCACAGAATCAGTTCTGGCAAAGAAATTCCTGAATAAATAATTTTCTAGATGTTTCAGCCAGAAGGCTAAAGGCTATAAATATGTATTATTTTATTTTTGCAGAACAATATCATAAAATATTAATTACATGTGCTTATCTATTTTTAGTGACAAATGCAATAAGGAATAGAAATTTTCAATTTGAACAGTATAATGCTGTATACATAAATATTATTCACTGTATACTACTTCATAATGTGCAAAAACCATTCAATTAAAGGAAGCTATAAAAGCTCCCCAATGAATTGGTAAGTTTACTTAATGAATATCTAGATATTGCACAGTAACTAACCCAGAAGCCTAAATCCATCCCCAGCCAGTCACTCAGTACTCATGTAAGTGGTTTGGCATTCAGATTGCCCAGATTATGAGAGCATGTGCAGTGAAATAATCAAAATAATTTTGAGAACAGGAGAGAAGTAAGATAGAAAGTGCCAGAATCAAATGCCAAGGAGGAATCTGTAACAGGAAATCAACAGGAATGGGAAAGATAGCAGAAATGTAAGACAAAAAAGGGGAATTAGCAACTCAAAAACCACCAAGAATAGCAGCAGGATTAATAGCATTAGAGGCATTATGAACTGGAGTAGGACCAGTAAATTATGAGCCATTAGAAGCAGTAATAGGTAATCCAACACTAGATGATTTGCAAACAGAACAACCATTAGAAACAGACAAAATTGATACCAGATATTAGAAGCTTTGGGAGATGATGGATATAGAGCTGAAAATGTGTTGCTGGAGAAGCTCAGCAGGTCAGGCAGCATCCAGGGAACAGGAGAATCGACGTTTCGGGCTTAAGCCCTTCTTCAGGAATGAGGAAAGTTTGTCCAGCAGGCTAAGAGAAAAGGTAGGGAGGAGGGACTTGGGGGAGGGG
>NC_057731.1:30077998-30110531 GCF_004010195.1 Chiloscyllium plagiosum | reverse complement strand
GGGTGGTTGGGTTAGTTGGTCCGGGTGTCCCAGAGGTGTTCTCTGAAATGCTCCGCAAGTAGGCGGCCTGTCTCCCCAATATAGAGGTGGCCACATCGGGTGCAGAGGATGCAATAGATGATGTGTGTGGAGGTGCAGGTGAATCTGTGGCGGATATGGAAGTTTCCTTTGGGGCCTTGGAGAGAGGTGAGGGGGGAGTTGTGGGCGCAAGTCTTGCACCTCCTGCGGTTGCGCCTGTCTCCCCAATATAGAGGAGGCCACATCGGGTGCAGAGGATGCAACAGATGATGGATATAGCACAGCAAACAAGAGCAAACAAGAAATGTTGGCAAGTCGGAGAGCTAATGACAGATTTGGAAAGGACATGATAACCAGTAAGAGTGGAGTCACTGAGAAGAACGAAGAGAGAGTGGAACAGGATGAATGGAGCCAGCAGATCAACAACGAAAGATGTAGAACTAACAGGAAAGGAGTATTTAGGATGACATGAAGGGGGGCCTGCCAACAATTAGAAAGAACAATGTGAGGTACAGGAAGCATGTGTTGAAAAGCTCCTAGTTAAATCTGTTGTGACTTCTGTATTTAACATGAACTTTACAGGAACGATGGACTATGACTCATATACCTCTTTGTGTTCCAAATTTTTGTGTGGCTTTCATTGTTATATTATCATTCTACTGCTGCAGTTCTTTCAGCTAAATGGCAACAAACACATGTATAGCAGCTAATAAATTTAATTTTATATATTTTTCAGCAAGAACTATAAAGTGAGGTATTTGCTATGCACTCACATATTTACTCCGTTACGTTCGTCTAACACTAAATGAAGAATATCTTCATACCTACATATGATGGTGGAATGTAAAGGATTAGTGGAACTGTTACATCTACAAAGCTATTTATAAGTGCACTCTTATAATTAGAACCAAACTATAGAGTCAGGATGAATATAACATGAGGGGAATTGTGTTGCAGACATTTTGTCCCCTGTCTAGGTGACATCCTCAGTGCTTGGGAGCCTCCTGTGAAGCGCTTCTGTGATCTTTCCTCCACCATTTGTAGTGGTTTGAATCTTCCGCTTCCGGTTGTCAGTTCCAGCTGTTTGTTGCAGTTGTCAGTATATTGGGTCCAGGTCGATGTGCTTATTGATTGAATCTGTTCAACCTCTCCCACAGACAGCTCACAGACAGGAAAGAACAATACTGGCCAAGGGACTCAACTACAACCACAGGGACGCCAAGACAGCAGACTTGCTAGCAGCACTAGAATGCAAACTCAGGAACAATGGACTGACAGAAGAGACACAACAAACAGTGAGACAAAGTATTGTACCTCTGATGACAAGGAAAAGACAAATACATAACCTCAACACCAAGGAGAGGGAAGCACTAAAATCACTAAGAAACGACAAGAACATAATCATACTACCAGCAGACAAAGGCAGAATGACGGTCATCCTGGACAAAGCAGACTACATCCAAAAAGCGCAACAACTACTTGCAGATACCAACACCTACCAAAAGAGGGAGTTTGACCCCACCCCACAGCTCACCAATAGGATAAACAACACACTGAGGAACCTACAAAAAAACGGACAGATAACCAGGTCGGACCTACAAAGAATGAAACCTGAAAGCAACAACACCCCCAGATTCTATGGACTACCTAAAGTGCACAAACCAGACATCCCACTCAGACCCGTAGTATCATGACCAGGGACACCATCACACAAACTGGCTAAAGAACTACAGCAGAAACTGAAACACCTGATCGGCAGATTCAGACACTCTATACAATCAACACAGGAATTCTTGGACATCATCAGAAATATGCACATAGACAAGGAAGAAACCATGGCCTCATTTGATGTAACGGCACCGTTCAAACAGATTCAATCAATAAGCACATCGACCTGGACCCAATATACCGACCACTGCAACGGACAGCTGGAACTGACAACCGGAAGCGGCAGATTCAAATCACTACAAATGGCGGAGGAAAGATCACAGAAGCGTTTCACAGGAGGCTCCCAAGCACTGAGGATGTCACCTAGACAGGGGACGAAACATCTGCAACACAAATTCCCAGCTCGGTGAACAGAACCACAACAACGAGCACCCGAGCTACAAATCTTCTCACAAACTTTGAACATGAAGGGAAAACTAACTCGCTCTTTCATCTTTCTTGCAATATAATAAAATACAACCAGCAGACACCTGCAAAACATTTCCAATGAAATTACAACAGTATTCCCCATTCCTCCTAAATGTTCATTCTCTGTAAAATCAATTATATATATAAAAAAGCAAAACTTTATTGCTGGAACAGCACAGCAGGTCAGGCAGCATCCAGGGAACAGGAGATTCGACGTTTCGGGCACAGGCCCTTCCTCAGGAAACTGAAGACCTCATCTGCAGACCTCACTTTCTCCTCCTATATAAAAAAGCATCCTTGCAATCACGATTTCTTACCTTGTTTTCATTATTCTTTCATAGAATGTAGGCATTGCTTGCAAGGCTAGGTGAACTGAGAATGCCTGCCCTTAATATCACAGCTCATTTGACTGACTACGGCATAAATGAACCCCAGTAAAACTGGAATTAATGGGAATAAGGGAAAAATTCTGTGTTGACTGGAGTCATACCTAGCACAAAGGAAGATCATTGATGACAATTGGAGGTCAATCCTCTCAGCCACAGAACATCATTGCAGGAGTTCCTCAAGGCAGTGTCCTTGGTCCAACGATCTGCGGCTGCTTCGACAATGACCTTCCCTTTGTCACAAGATCAGAAGTGGGAGCGCTTGCTAATCATTGCACAATGTTCAGCACCATTCATAGCTCCTCAAATACTGAAGTAGTTTGTGTCCATATGCAGCAAAACGTGGACATCATCTAGCCTTTGGTAGACAAAAGCGAACAACATTTGTGTCACACAAGTGCCAGGCAGTGACTGCCACCAACAAGAGAGAACTCAAACCATTGCTCCTTAATGTTCAATGGCATTATCATTGCTAAATTCATCACTATCAATAACCTGGAAGTTATCATGGAGCAACAACTGAACTGGATCAGTTTTATTAATATGTGGTTACAACAGCACAAGGCAGTAGAGGAGTGGTAGCAGCACAGGCGTTGTTGGTGAGTTGGCTCACGGCTCAAAGCTGTCTTTCAGTTATATCTTTCATCCTCTTTATTCTTACACTATACTCTTTTACTATACTCTCCTATACTTACACTATACACTACACTATACTCTTACACTATATCTTTTATCCATTTTATTCTTAAAACTATTCAAAATGGTGCTGGATTGTGGCAACTGTTGAAGCTTCTCACTGTATTTACTGTATTATTCACTGTAAAATGCAAATGACAATAAATATATCATCACTGAGTTGCTGCTGTGTATCTAGTAGATAGTCTACAGTGCTGCTAATGATTTGTTCCTTGTAGATGGTAGATGGATACCAGTCAGACAGGAGTTACGCTTCTCACTGCAGGATTCCTAGCTCCGGGCATACCACACTGCCGCTGTTGCAGCAACCGCTTCACCATGCCAGGCATCCCAACGCTGGGCCTACTGCAACCAGGAGTCCCAGTCTCAGACCACCAATGTCATCTTGTCCCGCTCTGACCGGCCTTCTCCAAGACATCACCTTGCCGACGCCGCCACATTCATAAATCCGCAGCTGCCTCCATCTCCAATCATTGGAGGAGCTTTGCTATCGCTGCCACTACCATCCCTGAATACTGGGTGGACATCCCTGCGGCTGCTGCCACCACTACCTTCAGTTATCGTGAGGAACTGTGTCCATCAGCACCTCTGACTGCCGGAATGAGCTGCTATTCTGTGATGGCCCACTCTAGCTGCCATGCCAATTTTGCCAAGTAACACACTGCAAATGGCTCCAAAGAAAAGAATAACGAAAGGGAAAATGAAAGAAAAAGTAAAAAGAAAGCAAAAAAAAATGTGTGAACAGTTGAGCCCTGGGCTAGAATTTGTACACAGCACTGCTACGCTACTGCCATCTTGAATCTCATCAAAGCTCCTCTGACACCCATCTTCCAAACCTATGACCTCTACAATCTAAAATGGCGAGGACAGCAGGATGCATGGACAAGCCACCAACTGCAAGTTCCCCACCAACATAAATACTACCCAGATCTGGAACTACATTCCTGTTTCTTCATAATTGCGGGGTCAAAATCCTGGAACCCCATTCAAAACAGCACTGTGTGTTTCCTGACACCTTCAGTGTTGCAGCATTGAGGATCCGGATTGAGGTTCAGGAGGCCAGCTCATCACATTCTTCAGGGCAATTAGGGGTTGGCAATAAATGCTGGAGTAGCAAGTGATATCCACCTCACATGAACACATAAAACTGCCCTTGAACTGATTCATTTGGTAAGCCATTTCAGAAGATAGGTATAAGTCAACTATAATGTTGTTGACCTGGAGTCATGTGTAGGTCTGACCAGGTAAGGATATTGGATTGTTACTAAAACTAATACTACATCCACAGTCACCATTACTGAGACTGGCTTTACTTTTCAGATTTATTAATTGACTTTAAATAACTCTAGCTGCCATAGTGGGTTGCTTCCCTACAGCATTTTTTCTGAATAATTGTATGACTAACCCTTGTAATATCATGTTCCCTAGTTCAAAGTAAACATCACCATATCCTAAAGAAAGTCCTATAATTAGTCAGTAAACAGAGTGAGGTAGACCCAACTGAAAACCCATTTGCCTCTTTGTAACCCTCAGAAATTCTCTTGCTCAGAAGCTTGACAGCAAAAAATCAGTCTGAACCACTCAGCAATTGGGCAACAGAAAATATTTGTGCACTCCCAGCGCTAAAATTGGGAAAGCAATTCATGCCCCTAAATCAGAGATTATAGCAGTATTTCAGTCGTCTTGATGATTTCTAAAAGAGATCTCACAACTATAAAAATAATTTACATGTAACAAATTTAGGGATGAGGTCACAGCACATGACTGACTGATGGAAAGAAGCATCTGCACAAATAACATTACTAAGATTCTTTTAAGTGACAGTTCTCGTTGTTTTTGCTATGAAGTTTTAACAGACAGTCCTAAGCACTACTGCATATATTGGATTTCAATCTACTTTTAGTATTTAAACAACACAACTTGGGAACCACTTTACATTTATTGTAACCAAGGTACATGGTTACAAGGTACAACAACATGTAAAAGAAAATCAAAATATAAGGCATGATAAAATACTAATGGCTATAGTGTGAAATCAACTAACTCTTTACAATCCAGAAAGGTCTTCACTTAAATGCCATCTTGTTTGAGGATTCAATTGAAAAATTAGATAAACAGTAAAAAATGTATACTGGTGTAAGTTGTTAATTGATTATTTGTCAATTTTTTGCATTGCTTTTAGATTTCTGCCACAGGTTAACAAATAAGAATGAGAATAAAAATGATTTTAAATTAATGATTAAAATTAATTAGGACTTTGTTAAAGAGGTAAAATATGAAGCAAGTTCATCATTTATTCAGTGAAAGTTATTTATTAAAATAACATTTAACCTTCTTATGGATATATACTGTCTTGTGCCATTATTGGCACATCCAAAGTAGAACAATCAGCATAAGGAAATTCACTGAGAACTGAGATTGTCCAAATGAAATGAATTACAGGGACAAGCTTGTTCAGGACAAAACAAAATGAGCATTTGAAGGTGGATTCACTGGACTAGTTCACTTTCAGGTAAAGAATAGTCACTGCAAATACCAGAAGTTCTTAGATCTTTGCGTGAACATTACATAGCTTCCAGCATATGGATGCAATGGAAGTGAAATTTTTGATTCATAATTTATTTTCTATTCCCATAGGAAACAGAGGCAAATTAATGGTTCCCAGCACACTTTTAAGTCAACAAACTATCTGCTGAATGAATTATGTACAAATAAGATATAGCAGCATTAAATGCATGTGGTCACAGTTTGGAGTTTATAAATGTATATATAGTCCTAAATCTTATATGTGAATGAAGTGAATGGTAAATATAATATCCTCATCAAGGTTGGTAAATATTTAATTCAACACTTCAAAGCATTATATTCAATATTTACACTGAAACTTTTTAGTTTCCATAATGATATTTTTAAGTTTTTAATTAGATGATTCTCAATGTTCCAAAATGTTCAAATGTACAGGCCCTGTCTCATTAATCTTTGCTACGAAGGCAAATGTAACATATGGTATTCCTGTTCCACACATTAAATTTGACTCCAACTATTGTTGTGGGCTGGCTGTAGTCCCCATACAAGATAATCTATGATTTTCCAAATGATCTGGTATTACTTCTTTAATAATTGATTCTAATAATTTTCCAAAAATAGGCATTAGGCTTCTCAGCCTACAGTTACCCGCTTTTTGCCTCCCTCTCTTTTTGAATAGGGCCGTCACATTGGTAGTTTTCTAAACCTCTGATACTTCCCCAGAATCCAATGATTTTTGGAAAATCACAACCAATGCATCCACTATCTCTGTAGCTACCTCTTTTAGGATGCTAGGACGCAAGTCAAAATGGCCAGGGAATGTATCTGCCTTTATCCCCATTCATTTTTCACTAATCATCACTAATTCTTTCGTGACGATGATGGTACTTAATTGTTCCCTTGTATTTGGTAGTATTAATGGGATGTACAAAGTATCCTCCACTGTAAAGACCGGTGCAAAATAAATGTTTAACTCCTCTACCAATTCCTTGTTCCCCAAAACTGTCTCCACCGATTCATATTCTAAGGGGCCGATGTTCACTTTGACCTCAATCTTCCTTTTTATATATTGAAAGAACTTATTGTCAGCACAATAATAAGATAAATGACCAGCTTAGCTTTGGTGGTGTTGGTTGAGGTAAGACAGCAGATGAACTGTCTGAGTAGACCTATAGAACTTGTTGCTTATCTGAAAGAAAGCACTCCCTAATACAACACTGATTATGCTCTAGTCTTGGAAAGGAATTTTGGCCCAACAATCTTCTGATGCATAGATAAAACAGCTATCATTGAGCCAAGTAAACCCAGTAATTCTGAGAGAAGTTAAAAAGAAATATACTTGCAAATAGATACAAAGATGCAGAAACAAACTGGAAACAATGCTATCTATTATCTTTCCATCATGAGTCCAGCTTTTCAAATATTGTAATTTGTAAGTGACATTAAGAAAATGCATCCATATTGCATGGGTGATTTTGGTCACACTACATCTGATATCACTTATGTGTACAACTTTAATTCTCCAAATACTCAATTTAAAAGTCTGTATCTGTCTATAAACCTTTCCTTGTCTTGCTCTATTCTATCTCTGGAAGTTCCCCAAGTCTTATCATTTCTTCTTAAAACACTGTTCTAAATTCAGTCTTTTGATCATCATTCTTTGCTTCCACCATATTGCCTAAGAGCCTCCAACAACTTCAACCTTAAACGATGGATTGTCATCCCTAAAGCTCCCATTTTCCACTTTTTCATTTTAGTCCCATGCCAGCCACCCCACCTCCTCTCAGCCCTTGCCAACCCACTGGAATTTACAGTGATTTTTGCACAGGCAAAAATCTGGAAGATCTGGGTTCCAATATAATTTCAGGCTTTTTATTATCACCTTCACTAATCACAGAATTTCATCAGTCAGCATTGCACCTAACCTTAACAAATCTGTTAGGCTTACCTTTGATGATGACAATGACTAATTGATATTTGCAGGCATGGGCATCAGGCACATATAAAATGGTTTAAGAGAGTTAGATGCAAGGACAAGGCATGAATATAACCTTGTACACATATAACAGCTTTGACATGCTGATATTTTTAAAAAAAATTACCTTAATCCTCTGAACAGGATCAGCAACCTGTTTGACTGAAGTGTTCTTAATCAATTTTGTATTCTCTGGCATCTGTAGCAGCCAACAGTTGTCCTGGAGGGATACTCTGCCCTTCCAGTTCCGCAGATCCAAACAGAATATTCCTTTACCTAAAATAGAATTAGGTAAGTTTACAACCAGACTGAATACTGGGTACTCACTGAATTGCAACATGTTACAACAATAAACAAAGTTTGGCAAAGATTTGAACCAAATTAGAGACAAATGAAAACAGAAAATATTTTTTGAAAAGCAAAGCAAATGGCTGTAGATACTTGAAATTTGGGATAAAAAAGATATGTTAGGAAACTCAACAGGTTGGATAGCTTTTGTGAAGCAGAAACAGTTAATTAATTGGACATTCCCGAACACTGGCAAATATACAAATTAGGAGCAGAAATAGGCCTTTGGCCTTTCAATCTTGTTGCACTGTTCAACAAGATCATAGCTGAGCTGCTTGTGTTTTGAATGCCAGATTCTCATTTACCTTGGATAACATATGATTCCCTTGCCTTTAGAAAATTACTGTACTCGTGCATTAAAAATATCCAATGATTCCACCTCCACCACATTCTGAAGCAGGGAGTTCCAAAGTCACGGAAGAATCTGAAGGAGGAAAAAAAAATTCTCCTCAACTCTGTCTAAAAGAGCGACCCCTAATTTCTAAACAGGGTTTTTTTTTAGATTAGATTACTTACAGTGTGGAAACAGGCCCTTCGGCCCAACAAGTCCACACCGACCCGCCGAAGCGTATACCACCCAGACCCATACTCCTACGTTTACCCCTTCACCTAACACTACGGGCAATTTAGTATGGCCAATTCACCTAACCTGCACATTTTTGGATTGTGGGAGGAAACCGGAGCACCCGGAAGAAACCAACGCAGACACGGGGAGAATGTGCAAACTCCACACAGAGAGTCGCCTGAGGCGGGAGTTGAACCCGGGTCTCTGGCGCTGTGAGGCAGCAGTGCTAACCACTGTGCCACCGTGCCGCCCACTTACTCACAAGAGGAAGCATTTTTTCCAAGTTCATCTTTTCAAGATATTTCAGAATCTTAGATACTTCATCAAGTAATGACTCTATGACTCAAAGTCATCCCTCTTATAAATACCAGTGGCAACAGTGGAATTTCAGCGTGAAAACCATCTATGGCTGAGTATTCCATTTGAAGTTAAAGAAAGGTGAAGAGCGTGGTGAATATCAGAATATCCTTCAATGGCTAGGGCATATTGTCACGTGCTTCTTTGTTCATTATCTATCCAAGCATGATATAGCACAAGTACTCAGCAAATCATGTTGCGAGCGGGTTGGAAGTTCTCCCCACTATTGAGACCTTCTCAGCTCAAAGGCTTCATTGACATATTTCAAGATAACTACATAGCACTTCAAACACCACAAGGCAGGAACCTACCCTCAGAATGTGATGATCACCCCAAGACTCAAGGCAGGAGATTCAAGAAAGCCAAACTGGCCCTCAGGTTTACTGAAACTGCACTCCAAGTGCTGCAGCACAGGACATCGGAAAGCAGATCAATCCTCTTCCCATCTGACAAGATGGGAAGGCTGACCTTGTCAGAAATCACAGCAAGGTCAGTATTGTGGCAGCACTAAAAACAGATAGACAACAGGCAGCAAAAGAGCCTACTATGCACTGCAAGGGTAAAAGGCTATCTCATGGGCATCTTCCTAAAGATCAACATGCATCATGCTACTTAAAGACTTACTCCCACTTTATCCTCTCAAGCAACGGAACCTTCCTGCCTACTCACTCACTTAGCGACAGCTGGCACCTCTATTATCATCCTCCATTTAATCCATATCAGATTATAAAAAAGGCGAGCCCAAAACTGGCCAATGGATCAATTAGTTGTGAGATTGTATACGGGAAACATCAAATTTCTCACCCACTTTGAAGAGAAAATGGCAGAAATGCTGGGAAAGCGGGTGATGGAAATGATCCACCAGCAATGATTCATCAACCAAATACTCAATATTTTGTTCTGCTTTTTCTTTTGGATGAGTAGCAACAGTAACACTTTTCTCTGCCCTAAGCTTTTCTCAAATAGTTACAATACCTCTTATGTAGGTACTAGTAGCACCCAGGGAATCTCAGTGAAGAAGGGGCTACAATTTGGATCTCTCATCACAACACCACCTCGGAGGAGGAAGAGTGTGAACTCTCAGTGGATGCACCAGCACAGCATACACATGCTCCCTCCACCATAATAAAGACTCAGGGTTAGAATCTAGTGAGCACATCACTGGCAAGTCTCTGTATCCAACAGAAAAAGAAACATCCCAGATTTCTGACACTCAAGGGACTTTCAGAGACCCGGCACCTAGTCACCACCGTACAGAAAATATGTCCCTATACTTGGTCACAAGTGACATGATCAACCTGTAGAAACAGCTATGGGAACATCAGACAAGGATGTCAGTTGTCCCCAGCAGGCTAGAACAAAATTTGGTTGAGTCCGATAATCCCAATATTATGGTGACTCTGGCATGTCAGTGCATAATT
Organism: Chiloscyllium plagiosum; assembly: GCF_004010195.1. Classification (NCBI taxonomy): domain Eukaryota; kingdom Metazoa; phylum Chordata; class Chondrichthyes; order Orectolobiformes; family Hemiscylliidae; genus Chiloscyllium; species Chiloscyllium plagiosum. The sequence goes on along the minus strand of NC_057731.1, from coordinate 30,100,103 downwards.
GCATCCATGGAAACAGTGGCAGGTACCTTGAACCCACAGGCCCAGCAAAATGCTCCGTTGGTTATGCACTCAGACCTGCGTTCCATTATTCTAGCCTTGGGTGCAAGGTGAGAGGTGTATGAAACACTTTGACTTCACTTCAGGCATTTCTTCCACAAAGGAAACAAGGTGGTGCCACCAAGTACCGACAGGAAGACAGGGGCTTGACAAATCAAGCACTCAAGGAGCTTTTTCTCAAAGATGGCTGCCCCTCTATTTCCTGCTGTATTCCTGATGAAGGGCTTTTGCCCGAAACGTCGATTTTACTGCTCCTCGGATGCTGCCTGAACTGCTGTGCTTTTCCAGCACCACTCTAATCTAGACTCTGGTTTCCAGCATCTGCAGTCATTGTTTTTGTCCCTCTATTTCCTTCCTGCCTAGGATTCTGATGTCTGCAGCAATTCGAGATTCGGAATGTGAGCCAACATTTGGGCAGAAGACTATCAACAAGCTTAGGCCGTCTACGCCAAAAACTGCCACCAGCCAACCACCAAAATCTTCAAAGTCAACAAGGCGTATGATACAGCAGGCTCTCTCCAACCTAACTGTGGAAATCAAGCCTGCATCTTGACATAGAATCAGGGAATGAAGAAAAAAAACTATGGAGGGCACATCACTGATACAGGTATTCAATAATTGTGTAACAGCATCACTTTGTAAATATAAATTCGATTGGACTGTTGTGATGTCAGCTTTAGTCTTACTGTCATTTCATGACTGTGTGCTGCATTCCCACCACCAAACAGTGGCTCCTATCCATTAACCAACAAAGTGGGTGACTGCAGGTAACCACATCTTGTGGTTGGAGGGTCTCAAGGCGGAAGATGTGGTGTTCTTCCTCCAGTCGTCAGATGGCTAGAATTTGGCAGTGGAGGAGGCCCAGGACTTGCATGTCTTTGGTGGAGTGGGAGGGGGAGTTGAAATGCTTGGTCACAGGGTGGTGGGGTTGTTTGGTGCATGTGTCCCAGAGATGTTCTCTGAAATGTTCTGTAAGTTGGCATCCTATATCCCCAATGTAGAGACCACATCGAGAGCAACAGACATAGTAGATGAGGTGTTTGGATGTGCAGGAAAATCTTTGCCGGATGTGGAAGGATGCTTTGGGGTCATGGATGGAGGTGAGGGAGGAGGAGTGGATGCAGGTTTTACACCTCCTGCAGTGGCAAGGGAAGGTGGCGGGGGGGGGATCCTAATGAGGGAGTCAGGGATGGAATGGTCTGTGCGGAATGCTGAAAGGGGTGGGGAGGGGAATAGATCTCTGGTGCTGGGGTCTGACTGTAGGTGGCGGAAATGGCAGAGGATGATGCATCGTATCCGGAGATTGGTGAAGTGAAAGGTGAGGACCGGGGGTGGGGGGTGGGTTATCCTTGTTGCGGTTGGAGGAGTGGGGTTCAAGGGTGGAGGTGCAGGAAGTGGAGGAGATGCACTAAAGGGCATTGTTGACCACATGGGAGGGGAAATTGCATTTGTTCAGAAGGATTAAGGATATTTGTTCTTAGTGTCAATGGATCGGTGTAAATAAGGTGATAACGTCTGTTCACTTGTGAAATGTGTGGCAGTACTTCCTTTTGACCCTGAGGGCTGGAAGCTGCACATATCTTACAGTTGGATGTTGGATAACTGAATTTTTGGTTTATCTTGAAGACTCTTAACAAAACTCATACTCAGTAGGAAAAGAACTTGTATTTTAATAAGTTGAGTGGAATATGCATGTGATAGAACAATCCTGATACATTTTCATGGATACCACACTGAGCAGATTCAAATTTATGAAGCTCAGCTCCTTAATCTTGACTGCTCTGGAATGTGAACGTATCATTACCCTTACAAGCTAGGAAAACACAAAGGCTGACCTAAGGGTTCAAGGGACACTAGCTGCGAGAGACAGCAAGAGAGAGAGAGAGCGAGAGAGCAAGAGAGAGTGAGAGAGAGCGAGAGAGAGAGAGCGAGAGAGCCTGAGAGAGAGAGCAAGAGAGAGAGCGAGAGAGACAGGATGGAAGCTGGTGGAAAGGTTAACTCTTTGTGGTCTGATTTCAGTGTACACTTGCTTGTTATAGATTGAATGTTTGTGTGTTGTTCCTTGGAGCTCAAGATTGGGGAAAGTAATGAATTTAATTTGCATTTTGGGAATCTAAGGTGATTTTTAGAAAAGCCATTTTGTAGGACAATGGTACTGGACATGTTAGCTGAGCAAGGTTACCTCATGACCTTTTCCACATAGTTCAGTCTAGTCTCTCCTTATGATGTACTGTTAAAAGGGAAGCGTATCTAGCTAAAGCATTTGGCCATTTGGCCTGCCTTAGTCTGGGTTTCTCACTTTGATGTGCATGTAGCCTAATTAGTCAAGCACACTCTGACCTGTCAATTAGTTTGTCTTCCTCTACAAACTTTTGCCATTGTATTGCTGCTTATCTGATTAAGGACATGTGGTGTTTCTTATAATCTCAGTGCCAATTTCTTTATAAAGACAGCTTGTTTGCAGCAATAAGGGGAGTATTCTGAGAGAGCTCTTGGGGTAAGAGCTGGCGCCGCTACTCTGTTAATGGTTTTAAAACCTTAGCTCAAGCCTGGCTTGTAGGTATCTATGTTATATTGTAACTTTGACGTCATTGGTAAATAACGGTAATAATTTGAATTAAAAACTGTCTGTAAGAGTTGTATATTCCAGACTACCACAGAATACGATCTCTGGGACGAACCAAGAGAGGCTCACAGGTCAAATCCATTAGGGATTCCCCGAGCCATATCGAATAGCTTCTTGAACACCACTACTAGGCTGTTGGAAATTCAGTCTTTTGGGGTGGATAGCAGAAAATTCTGCAGTGTTCTCCTGATCAGCTACCTACCTGCCCTTGACCTAGCAGTGAAGTTTTCAGGTTACAAGAATGGTTATCATTTAATGGCTACTTAAGATTTACTTCTTATCTAGCTGTAAACTTTAAGCTACTGTACAGAGGTTAGGAGGGAGTGGGAAAGGAGGCAGGTTAGCATGCAAACAAAGGGCTACCATCACCCTCATTTTCCAATCGGGGTTGTTTCATAAGGTTTACCTGTCCTCTCTCCTCCCCTCTTGCTGCATGTCCCCTGTTCCCACAGGCGTGGCAACCTGGCCCCATCTACCTCACCTGCACATCTCTGCCTGAAGCAGCCTCTCCTAGCCCAACTGAGAAACATCTATGTTACATGCATCTTGGGGTCCTGGCACTTGGCTTTCTAAAAGTGGCTACAATCCCAGCAGAAGCTCACAGAAAAAGTAACAGTAAGTATACCTGAGGTCTCTAAGATACTTTAGCAATTTTCTAAAATGTAAGTGGAGCCTTTACCTGCAATCTCTAGACTGTCACAGTGCTTCACCAGAGCCTCTCACTGATGATGTTACCTAGTATGGTGACAAAGTGTTTGAAAACAAACCTTCAAGCTCAGCGAGTTAACTTATATACTTACCATCAACCTGAGCTATAAATCTTCTCAAAAAAAGCCTACACATGCTTAAACTTCAGATAAAATGAAATCTTTCTAATTCAATGTGATTTTTCTTGATGTTATATCATGGTCCGATCTCAAATTATTTTTCGAGCAATCAAGTGTTAAATTCAGTGTATATGAGTGACGAGATACAATTAATATCAGCATCATCTATTATTCACTGTAGTGAAGAGTCCACTGAGAGTCATTTTGAAAAAAAACATTGATTTCAAACGAAGACAAAAGTTACGTACCTGTGAGAACAACCACACTGATCTCCTCTTTCGACTTCTCAAACTGATCTGGAATACGCAGATTACAAAAAATTGCTTCTTTTGCCAATCCACCCAGCAATCTTTAAAAATATACAGAAAATATCACTTTAGCAAAAATATATTTGATTCATTTCTCTAAACTTAACTTAAGGTATTATACCTTTTGAATTACTGACTTGTAGAACAGAACACACTACATGCTGGTTCACTTGAAACATTCATAAACATTCCTCATTCAATGAATATAAAAGAGATAAAACAATTGGTTGGATTGACATACGTGACAGATGATACTGCCACAGAAACGTTTCTATTTTCTTATCTCCTTAAGTAATAAGCACTTGACTGTCATCTGTGGGGGACCTGACATAGCTCAGTTCGCTGGAAGGTTGGTTTGTGAAGTAGTGTGATGCCAACAACATGGGTTCAATTTCCATCACCAGCTGAAATTATTGAGGACTTACCTTCTTAACCTCTCCCTTCACCTGAGATATGGTGGCCCTCAAGTTAAATGACGAGTCATCTCTCTCTAATGAGAGAGCAGCTCATTGGTCTGGTAAGACTATGGCGACACAACTCAAACTCACATATCACGCAGCTCCATTTAATAATCACAAATATGATGTATTTCATGCTGCCTGTATTAACGTTAAGTGCATGGAGCAGTAGGATACATGGTTGTGTTGAATGACCCAACATAATGTATACTTGATCCAAGACACAGCAGATAGGAAAAAGTGAGGACTGCAGATGCTGGAGATCAGAGCTGAAAATGTGTTGCTGGAAAAATGCAGCAGGTCAGGCAGCATCCAAGGAGCAGGAGAATCGACGATTCGGGCATGAGCCCTTCTTCATTCCTGAAGAAGGGCTCATGCCCGAAACGTCGATTCTCCTGCTCTTTGGATGCTGCCTGACCTGCTGAGCTTTTCCAGCAACACATTTTCAACAGCAGATAGGAAGCCCTAGATACCATACATGTTTTCATAGGGAAAAAGACAACATCATGTCTTCACAGAGAGGAACCTCAATTATCCGAATATCAATTATCTGAATTTTGGGTTATCTGAAGAAGATCTCAAGGTCCCGATAGAAACATTACATCAAAGAGGTGTTTCCAACACCGTTCGTGTCTTTTGTTTACAATGGTTAAAAATGAACTCGGCTTACTGAAATGCTGCCGAGAACAGTCCTGGACATCAATGGGAGCCCAGGCATAGTCTCCAAATGACTGACCACCCGCAATCACTGTCTCCCCACACTTTCCCTGGACCTCTCTGCAGGGGTGAACCCTAAACATCCCTTCCCCAGATAATCTCACTCACGTTGTCCTGTACAGGGCAAAGATGGAACTTGTCAAAAAGTTGTGTGTGTGTGCAATTTTGAAACCCCTCCCCTCCCCCCAAAGGCAGCAGCAGTCTTGCTGTTGGTATCCAGAACGGCTGCTCTGGAGGCGGGGTGTGCAGATGGAGGGGGGGAAGTGGGAGCAGACGGGGGGTGGGGGTGGTGACAAGGGGCAGTAGGGCAGGGTGGCCAGGGAGGCAGGGTTGGGGGCACGGATGGGGGAACAGGGGCTCGTGCACTTAGCAAGTGCTCGCTGAGTCAATCCCATTGACACAGGGTGGGGGAGGCTACAGCACTGCTGCAGGTTCCTTACACACAAGTGTGTGTCTGCTCAGAAACAAACCTTGAGACAGACAGACGGAGCAAGGCAGGCAGAGAGAGGGAAAAGGAAACTTCAGAAAATTCCGAGCCACAGAGGAGAGGCATTGAATCAATTAACCAAATAATCAATTATCCAGACAAAATACTGCCCACCCATCTTGTTTGGATAATTGAGGTTCCTCTGTATCCTTCAAAGATCTATGAGAAAATACTGCATCTGTTCGGTTCAGAATGATAATGGCACACAATGTTGGGAGATCCAAAACACAGGGTTAGGAAAAGATAAGTGGACATTATATTCATTGCCAGAAATACTATCAACTTTAAAAAGCAGATTTTTTTTTTGTTCATCTAATAAAAATAGCATCTAAAAATCTCAAAATGGAAATCATTGTTCTTCAATGTTTTAAATGTTCTTCCTAGCTTACCAATAGAATATCTGAAGGTAGTAACATTGACCAAAAAAAGGAGAAGGCATTCAATGAACTGCCTAAGCAGCATTACACATTCATACAGAACTTGTAATACTTCAATACTGTGCATTTTACAGATTTAGCATATACGGAAGTAATATAGCAGACAAAATGTAATTCAGAAAATTATAGCCTCTAAAGTGTTCGCTCTTCAGATCATTGTTCCATTTGCATTGCTCTACTATAATTGGAAATGTTGAGTCCACTAAAACTCCCAGACTTCCTTCAACATAATTCTTGAACATAATTCTTCCTTCAACATAATTTCCCCTTCTCCACCTTACCCCAGTTCCAAACTTCCAGCTCAGCACCATCCTCATGACCTGTCCCACCTATCAATCTTCCTTCCCACCTATCCGCTCCACTCTCCTCTCCGATCTATCATCTTTTCCCCTTCCTCCATCTACCTATTGCACTCCCCAGCTACCTTCTCCCCAGCCCACCCCCTCCCATTTATTTCTCCACCCCGAGGCCTTATTCCTGATGAAGAGCTCCTGCCCGAAACATCGATTTTTCTGCTCCTCGGATGCTGCCTGACGGGTTGCGCAAGTCCAGCATCACTCTAATCTTGACTCTCCAGCATCTACAGTCCTCACTTTCGCATAATTCTTGATCTATCTTGGTATGATTCATGAAACCTTTATATCGCACAATAGTTTTCATAGAAATCATTTAAGCCCTACAGTGTGGAAACAGACCATTTGGCCTAACAAGTCCACAACGACCGTCCGAATAACCCACCCAGACCCATGCCCCTACCCTATCGCTCTAGATTTACCCCTTACTAAGGCACCTACTCTACACATCCCTGAACACTATGGGCAATTTAGTATGACCAATTCTACAAAACCGCTGTTTAAAAATATTCACAAAATAATCAGACTCCTATTACTTTACAAAATTTTGATCTTAAATTGGCAATTAAAGACATGTATTAACTATACTTAACAATGCGTCTTACCTGAGATTCAAAATAAATTTCTGAAAAGCTTGCAGTTCAAAGAGTTTTTCTTCATTTTCAGGAAATTCAGTGGGGCCACATGCGTGTTGAACTTGAACTAATCGACTTTCAAACATCAACATCTTTACAAGAATCTGGTCAAACAAAAATATATGACTATCAAACAATGTTTTTCATCATTTTTATTATTTGTTATCAGCAAGAGAGTTTATTACAACACACTTTCATACTGTTCAAGCAATATGACCCAATTAATATCAGAAAAAGTACCAATGCATTTCATAGCTTTAGTGCAAGATCCCACCTACGGATGAACAGTGGTGGACAAGGATGAATGGCTTAAGGCATCCTTGAAGAGATAAATTTTTAAAGCTGGGGTATGAGGTAAAAGAAAAGTAAGTTTAGAAATCAGAATTTCATGGAGTGGGAGTCAGAAAGCTAAATCTGTCACAGAACAGATGTGCAGTGAATGAGGGTTCTGAGATTGGCATCTGTAGTCACAGGCACAGAACTTCCTCATAATTGTTAAAAATCACACAACACCAGGTTATAGTCCAACAGGTTTAATTGGAAGCACTAGCTTTTGGAGCGCCGCTCCTTCATCAGGCGATAGTGGAGGACACAAGTCTAAGGCACTGAATTTATAGCAAAAATTTACAGTGTGATGTAACTGAAATTATACATTGAAATATGTATTATACATATACACTCTCACCCAATCCAACACCAGAATCTCCAAATCAGTCCTCATAATTGATTATACTAACAAACATAAATCTAATTGCTACTTCAATATAGCTGCATACAGGATCTTTTATTTCTCTGATACTCAAAGACCATTGTTAAGTTTTTGCAGATAGTGTCAATTCACAATGCAAGAATTATCATTTAATGATGAAAATTATGTGATAAATGGTTTAGAGCTGTCACCTCTGAGATTGGTAGCTAGTTTTGTTTAAAAAAATCTCACTGTATTTAAAGCTGAGCCATTGATTGATCTCCCAGTAATATAATACAGAGAAATAGAAATTCATGTTTGGCCAGCAAGCAAACTTCCCTCAAATTCCTCCTTGTTCACCCCCTTTACAATTGCTAATTGATCATGCATTGTGCATAAACAACATTTAAGATGCGTCAATGTGCCTGGGTCATGTATGGTATATTTTGGATTACTGCACAGCCATTCTATACATGCAGTTTACAGCAAACATTAACAGTGAGATGACTTTAATTTTAACCAATGTAAAACAGTCAAGTTACGGGTTAAAGTCAGCTAGTAGCGTCGGAGACATCAGAAGTCGATCTACTGACCAAACCCAAAGTCACCACTAGGTGAGACTCCACCAACACATAGATGGATCTCCAGCATCTGCAGACCTCACTTTCTCCTCCACCAACACATATTCTAGGAGTTGTCTTTCATGGTTTCTGCATCCACACCTCCTTAATGAGTTAAAAAACGCAATACACTTTCCAATAAGGGTGTACATAGAGACACAGAATGACTGGAACCATGTAGGCAGTCATGCTGACAGTTGCTTATGAACTGATCCACAAACCACTGTGCTAAAAGAAACCTTTCCATAGTTGCAGCCAACCAACTGGAAAGGACAGAAGTGGAGAGAGTGACAGTGAACTTTCCCCATCAGAGATAAAGTGAATTGCTTGAAGCTCTCCAGAAGACAAAAAGGATGCTGTTGAGGTGATAACAGAGATCGAAAAACTCCTTCCTTTTAACTGCTGAGAGGTAGGACACGTGCAGGACACCTGCTGGAGGCTAAAGATAAAAAACTGTTGTTATTGAGGCACATACACTCTGTGCAGTGAATATGATGAAGACCAGACTATGACTTTGACTGCAGCTGCACACCCCTGGGGTCAGTCAAACTCTACTGCTGGGAAAAGCCATGCCATACCACTAGAGAGTGCAGCAAGTGACATGGTGCTGTTAAAGTGATTGAAGGAAAATATTTGCCTATTGTCCATTACTGGGTGCATCTGGAGTGCAACCTTGTGTTAATACCAGTGACTGTGGTCAACCAGTTCCTCAGCAATGACTTGGTGGTATCAAAGGTTATAGCAACCCCAGTAGTGTCCAAGAAGCCTACTGAGGTCAGGGAGACCAAACAGCTGCAGAAGCAAACGTGTTCTATTTTGCCTGATTGTGCGGGTGATAGCCAGACAAGCTCAACCATTGGGGATTGAGCTGGCACTGCTACAAGAAAATCTTCCAGCCTGGTAATCGGAAAAGTATTTTTTGGGAGTGTAGATGAGTCCAAAGAGGTAGTTTTTTTGAGAATTTCCTCAATCCATTACATGACCTAGGTTGGTCACATAGGCCTTAGAAAATTTCCTGTTTTGCGAGAGTGACCAGTAACTGAATCTACATTCTGGAAGGGAGCAAATTCATTTCTCTCACCCAGGAGCGTACTGATATGGTATATCTGTACTGGAACTGTAACAAATTGTGAATCTCACCTTCAATCTGGTCATAACATATTGCAAGCTGGCTTCATTGTTACCCTTGTAATGCCTCAGCAGTGGTGTTGTTATCATTAATTACTTTCTATCAGTCACTGCATCTTGACTGTAGCTCTCATTTTCTCAGGATCAGGATGAAGTCCTTTTCTGTCGGTATATGATCTAATTACTTGACTTCAGGCATCTTTAATTGTACTTTTTGCTTGTTCAGCTTCAGGTTCATTTGGCAAGCTTTCTGATCATAATCCATGATGGCTTCTTCCACTATGTCTCCACATCTATGAACTAGCAGAATCATCCATGATTGTTTTCACTCGATGAAGATAATTTACTATATGTACTTGTATGTACTCTTTGTACTAAATTGCACACAGAATATAGTAGGAAACCTGCAGTTTTCATCTAACTTCACTTCCTAGTATTCCTCTTTCACCTCTTGAGTAGGAAAGACCTATGCCTTGACAAGTTGTGGCAAACTTTCTTCAGTGGAGAAAGTGAGGGCTGCAGATGTTGGAGATCAGAGCTGAAAATGTGTTGCTGGAAAAGCGCAGCAGGTCAGGCAGCATCCAAGGAAAGGAGAATCGACGTTTCGGGCATTCCTGAAGAAGGGCTTATGCCCGAAACGTCGATTCTCCTGTTCCTTGGATGCTGCCTGACCTGCTGCGCTTTTCCAGCAACACATTTTCAAACTTTCTTCAGTGTCTGGCATGGGTAGTGAGATCATACCAAAACTTTGAGAAATGTTGTTTCTCTGCACACCCCTAGCTTTACAGGTTTTCTCACTGCTACTAACCTATGTGAAGAATTTGTTACTTTTGTTGAATACTCTCTTTTTTTAAAGACATGTCAAGCTGGACTTGAAGGCAGCTCAGGAACTTGAGGGAATACTCCTTGGAAGATGTTGAGGTTTTTTTATTCACTTGTGAAATGTGGACATCGCTGGTTGAATCAGCATTTATTGCCCATACTTAATTGAATTGAATTAGCTTTATTGTCAAGTACTCAAATGAGTACAGTGAAATTTTACAAGTCACCACATTACGGTGCCATCTTAAGTACAAAAGGTACAGATTCTGAAGAACAAACTTTTGGGGAAAAAATAGAAAAATAAAAAAGTCCAGTTTTATAGAATATATGATCAATAATAATTGCTCAGAATAACATACTTTCCAAACCTGTCCACGCTGGCACCTAGTTTCCAGTAACTGAAAAAGAGATCTCCACCACCTGTGCTGGACCCACCAACATAGGTGTCACCACACTTTAGGTGCTATCTCTTTGCCACTAGGCCCACCTCGCTGACACTGCTGAACCTACACTTGCCCTGCAACCTAGAGTCTCCAGCTCTGTGCAAAGACTAATCAATTTTCCCATTCATAGTCTCAATTTGATGATTGGAAACCTTGAGCTTCTGCATGCCAATAGCTTTGAGAATAAACACCTTTTTCATAGTCGCTGTGTTTTTACAGTGGAATTTTTATTCCTAAGATAGTGAAGAAGACGTTTGGTTTGCTTTCCTTTATTAGTCAGAGTATTGAGTATAGGAGTTGGGAGGTCATGTTGCACTGAACCACATTACGGTGCCATCTTAAGTACAAAAGGTACAGATTCTGAAGAACAAACTTTTGGGGGAAAAATAGAAAAATAAAAAAAAGTCCAGTTTTATAGAATATATGATCAATAATAATTGCTCAGAATAACATACTTTCCAAACCTGTCCACGCTGGCACCTAGTGTTCAGTAACTGAAAAAGAGATCTCCACCACCTGTGCTGGACCCACCAACATAGGTGTCACCACACTTTAGGTGCTATCTCTTTACCACTAGGCCCACCTCGCTGACGCTGCTGAACCTACACTTGCCCTGCAACCTAGAGTCTCCAACGCCACTGCTACCACCACCTTGCCAATAACAAAAAAGTCCTCTCTCCGGGCCGACTGCGACTGCAACCAAGAGTCTCAGGCTCTGCTGTTGCTGCCTTAATGACACCAGGAGCCCTTGCTAGGGGCATAAGCTGCTGCCACCGCTGCCACACCAGCAACAGGAGTCCCTGCCCTGGGCCTGCTGCAACCAGGAGTCCCTGGCTCTGATGCCAGGTCAGACTGCTGTCACCGTGTCAAGAGTTCCATTGAAGTGGCAGATGTTGCCTTACCAGTGTTGCCAACTTGAAGTGTCTGCTGCCACTGGCACCACAGCCCCTGATTGTTGGAGGAGATTTGCTGAAAATGCCACTGGCCCGAATGCTGGGAGGATGTCCTTGCTGCCACCACCTCCAATCGCTAGGAGAAGCTGCATCCACGCCGCATGTGGCCCACTCTCACTACTGCACTGATGATACCTACAAACCCGCCACAGAAAAAGGGAAAAAAAAGGAAAAACAAAGAAAAAGAGTAGAAGCAAAAGGAAAGCTGATTGAAGCAGATGAGCCCTGGGCAACAGCCCGGATGTAGCCCTGCTATTTCGCTACCATCTTGAACTTCTTGGATTGCATGCGTGAAGATGTTGGTGACCTGCCTTCTTGAACCACTGCAATTCATGTGCTGCAGGTAGACCCACAATACCGTTAGGGAAGGAATTTCAGAATTTTGACTCTCAGTGACAGTGAGAGAACAATGATATATTTCCAAGTCAGGATGGTTACTGGCTTGGAGTGGAACTTGCAGTAGTGTGTCGCATGCATCTGCTGCCCTTATCCTTCTGGATGGAAATAGTTGTGAATTTGGAAAGTGCTGCCTAAGGATCTTTGGAGAATTTCTGCAGTGAATCTTATAGATAGTCACATGGTTGCTACTGAATGTTTGTGGATGTGGTGTCAATCAATTGGTCTCACTTTCATCTACATCAAGATGATATGCACCAGGAAGACCAGTAGCATGGTGTGTCCTGAAAAATACTGCAAATCCTGTCTGGTGTATGTACATGGTTGCCAACCCAATCTTTAGACTTGTTTCAGCTGAGAAGAGTGGATTTTGCCTCATGTCTACTTTTCAGAAATGGTTCTTCCCACTGCATTAGGTTCTCAGCTTAATTTGTGCTGTTGGGATGAGCATCAATCCATCATTTAGCTTTGAAGATTAGGTTTTGGTTCCTTATCCTTAGCCACTTCACAAAAGCCTGCGAAACCTCTGATGCTTCACATAGTATCAATATCCAATTGCCACTTCACATCCATTTTATGCCCTTCTTCTATAGTCCTCATTCTAACAGTCACAAATTTTTAAAACCTTGATAATGAATGTTGTAATCCTGTAATGTAGAGGGATTTGTGAGAATCATGGTCCAATCTCTATCCAAAAGCCATCTTCATAAGCATGTTTGCTACTTTCCAGCGAACAGTTGTTTGCAAAATGTTTCAGCTTCTTGCAGTCAAAATATTGTATTCCCCATGCTCGACATTTTTACTCTTCATTCATGTGGTTTCTTTCACTATGTTTATATCACATATTATAGCCTTAAATCTTTCTGCTGGCCCTTCTTTTTCATCATTGTGTTGTTTCTTGTTAGAACTGGACTGTCTCTCAGCTCTGTGCAAAGACTAATCAATTTTCCCATTCATAGTCTCAATTTGATGGTTGGAAACCTTGAGCTTCTGCATGCCAATAGCTTTGAGAATAAACACCTTTTTCATAGTAGCTGTGCTTTTACAGTGGAATTTTTATTCCTAAGATAGTGAAGAAGACGTTTGGTTTAGATTTAGATTAGATTACAGTGTGGAAACAGGCCCTTCGGCCCAACAAGTCCACACCGACCCGCCGAAGAGCACCTAGGTAATACCCCTTATTACCTAACACTACGGGCAATTTAGTATGGCCAATTCACCTAACCCCCTGCACATCTTTGGACTGTGGGAGGAAACCGGAGCACCCGGAGGAAACCCACGCAGACACGGGGAGAACGTGCAAACTCCACACAGTCAGTCGCCTGCTTTCCTTTATTGGTCAGAGTTTTGAGTACAGGAGTTGGGAGGTCATGTTGCGGCTGCACAGGACATTGGTTAGGCCACTGTTGGAATATTGCATGCAATTCTGGTCTCCTTCCTATTGGAAAGATGTTGTGAAACTTGAAAGCTACAAGGAGAGGCTGAACAGGCTGGGGCTGTTTTCCCTGGAGTGTCGGAGGCTGAGGGATGACATTATAGAAATATATAGAAACCTTATAGGTTTACAAAATTATGAGGGGCATGGATAGGATAAATAGACAAAGTCTTTTCCCTGGGTTCGGGGAGTCCAGAATTAGAGGGTATAGGTTTAGGGTGATAGGGGAAAGATATAAAAGAGATCTAAGGGGCATCTTTTTCACGCAGAGGGTGGTACTTGTATGGAATGAGCTGCCAGAGGATGTGGTAGAGGCTGGTACAATTGCAACATTTAAGAGGCATTCGGATGGGTATATGAATAAGAAGGGTTTGGATGAATATGGGCAGGGTGCTGGCAGGTGGGACGAGATTGGGTTGGGATATCTGGTCGACATGGACAGGTTGGACCGAAGGGTCTGTACATCTCTATGACTCTATGCTAATGAGACCATCTTTCAGTTGCCTATATTCACAAGTTACATCTAGATGTCTGTGTAGCCATTTCCTAATCAATGTTCTCCCTTATTTCCTGAAAACTGTACGCCGTTCATAAATAACACTAGTAAACTGTTCATAAGTTTTCAAGGCCTTCAAAATTTCTTCAGACTGTATTTTCTCACTCCTCAGTGAAGTCTAGGAATAATACAGCTTATAGGAATCTTTCCACAGTATTAACAGAATTGTTACCCTTATTTTTCTGCAACTCTGTAGCTCTGTCATGATTCTGCCACTGAGATGAAGAAGTTCCAACTCTGTCCAATTTGAGACAATCTCAAAAAGAAGAAGTGGAACTGGAAAATTCAAAGCCTGACTGACTTGCCTAGTAGTGTAAAGATGTAGACTAAAGTTTTTTAAAAAACTATTCTCTGGTGCTTTTTACAGTAACTGGGCTCCGTGAGGTTGTCCATGCAATTTCAGCTGCACACCTGAATAGCATGAGCTGGATATTACTTACCTGCCTTGAGTGTGCTTTCAGTGTGGATCACGTAAAATAGGTCACACAGCTAGTCCAACACCTTCTCACCCATCCACCAAACTCAACCCCATAATATGGTGGATGGGTGAGTGCTGAGATCAGGATCACAAAGCAACCACACATAAATACATAAATACAGAGAGCTCGTTAAATCGTTGGCATTTGCAGCTGGGCATGCATAGACAGCCTATTTGTTTGTTGAAGTTTTTATTGCGAGAAGACAATGGGAATGGAGGGGGGGCGGGGGCAGGGTTTAGTGATCAATGTCTTTGGATGGTGCCTTTTGCACTTCCCTATACTTCAAAACCCATCATCCAACGTCCTACCCACAATGTGGGCAAATACTCACTGCCCAATACTCCTCTGACTTTGCTCACTTTGGCATCCACGCACACTTTCTTCATTGGGATGCTGGCCATTCTAACAGTGGCCTCCTCTATATTGGGGAGACAGGCCGCCTACTTGCGGAGCGTTTCAGAGAACACCTCTGGGACACCCGGACCAACCAACCCAACCACCCTGTGGCTCAACACTTCAACTCCCCCTCCCACTCCACCAAGGACATGCAGGTCCTTGGACTCCTCCATCGCCAGACCATAACAACACGACGGTTGGAGGAAGAGCACCTCATCTTCCGCCTAGGAACCATCCAACCACAAGGGATGAACTCAGATTTCACCAGTTTCCTCATTTCCCCTCCCCCCACCTTGTCTCAGTCAAATCCATCGAACTCAGCACCGCCTTCCTAACCTGCAATCTTCTTCCTGAACTCTCCGCCCCCACCCCAGTCTGACCTATCACCCTCACCTTGACCTCTTTCCACCTATCACATTTCCGACGCCACTCCCCCAAGTCCCTCCTCCCTACCTTTTATCTTAGCCTGCTAGACAAACTTTCCTCATTCCTGAAGAAGGGCTTATGCCCGAAACGTCGATTCTCCTGTTCCCTGGATGCTGCCTGACCTGCTGCGCTGTTCCAGCAACACATTTTCAGCTCATTCTAACAGTGCCCATTACCAAGTTCTGGAGCTGCTGAGATCTTTGGAGCTGCTAGCCAATAGGATTGACTGGTAGCTCCAGAAAGTGAAATTCTCCCAAGGGAGGGTTAAGAAGCCACACTTTCAGCCTGATAATACTCCATGTGGCATAGTACTGCTGTGAGAAGGACCTTTACTTTGCCAATCAGTCTCTGACCGAATTGTTAGTCTGGGATTGCCTAAGCTGATTTGACTGATTACGAGGACCCAGACTGCTCAGCAACAGGTCCTGAGGATTTACCTGCTGCTACTTTTATGTGCTGCTTCTGGTGAACCTCCCCCCTCAAATGAATGAGAATTTACACAATAGCTTTTAGATATGTACTAATAATTAAAAATATCCTCGTCTTCTTTTCTCATAGATTGAGTTTTGAACTGAAACACATCTACCACAAACTAGAGCCTAGTTTCAGTTAGAACTCTATTTTCCAAATCAGCATTCAAAAGACTGAGAGAATCCTCAGAGGCAGTATATAGCAGTGTATCAATTTGACATAGAAACACTAGGATTGGTTGATTACCTTCCAAAACTGAAGCTTAAAACTCTGACATGTCAGCCTTTTGAACAACAAAACTAAAACTTAAAATCTAATTTACTCACTGGAATAAAGCATTGAACAAGATATGTTATAAAAACAATACTGATCACGTAGTTGAACAAACCCTGTAAAACTGTAGACTCTGCCATTTTGCCTGCATACTTTCAATTTCATCTTGGTCAATAAGCTATTACTTCATCACAAAACAGAATATAATTTAATCATAGTACTTCTTCACTTTTCATGATTTTGACAATATTGCACAGGACATACTGATGATAGAGCTGAAAAATGTGTTGCTGGAAAAGCGCAGCAGGTCAGGCAGAATCGATGTTTCGGGCATAAGCACTTCTTCAGGAATGAGGAAGGTATGCCAAGCAGGCTAAGATAAAAGGTAGGGAGGAGGAACTTGGGTAAGGGGGGTTGGGAATGCGATAGGTGGAAGGAGGTTAAGGCAGAAGATGAGGCGGTCTTGCTCCAGGCGTTGTGTTGCCATGGTCTGGCGATGAAGGAGGCCAAGGACCTGCATGTCCTTGGCGGAGTTGGAGGGGGAGTTAAAGTGTTCAGCCACAGGGCGGTTGGGTTGATTGGTGCGGGTGTCCCAGAGGTGTTCTCTGAAACTTTCCGCAAGTAGGCGGCCTGTCTCCCCAATGTAGAGAAGGCCACATCGGGTGCAGCGGATGCAGTAAATGATGTGTGTGGAGGTGCAGGTGATACGGAAGGGAATATGGGATGGCGTTTTTACAGGGGGCAGGGTGGGAGGAGATATAATCTAGATAGCTGTAGGAGTTGGTCGGTTTATAGTAAATGTCCATGTTGAGTCGGTCGCCTGAGATAGAAATGGAGAGGTCTAGGAAGGGGAGGGAGGAGTCTGAGACGGTCCAGGTAAATTTGAGGTTGGGGTGGAAGGTGTTAGTGAAGTGGATGAACTGTTCAACCTCCTCTTGGGAGCACGAGGTAGTGCCGATACAGTCATCGATGTAGTGGAGGAAAAGGTGGGGGGTGGTGCCAAGTGTAGCTGTGGAAGATGGACTGTTCCACAAATCCGACGATGAGGCAGGCGTAGTTGGGGCCCATGCGGGTGCCCATGGCTACTCTTTTGGTTTGGAGGAAGTGGGAGGATTGGAAAGAGAAGTTGGGCATAGCTGGGGCGCATACCTACATGGTGATGATAGAGCCAATTATGTGCTCCAGCCTACAATATATTGCAGTGGGACCACAGTGGCCAGAATAAACAGTTCTGATTTCACCTTAATTTATAGGGACAACTTATTAGCTGAAAACACATTTTGTGTACATTGATACAATGACCACAATGAATTAATGGACTGAATATCAAATGCAATCTTAAAAAGTATTATCCAAAAGGTTGGCAATTGCATTTTGAAGTCCTTATGCATGGTGGCTCAGTGGTTAGCACTGCTGCCTCACAGCACCAGGGTCCCAGGTTCGATTCCAGCCTCGGGTGACTGTCTCTGTGGAGTTTGCACATTCCCCAGTGTCTGCGTGGGTTTCCTCCGGGTGCTGTAGTTTCCTCCCACAGTCCAAAGATGTGCAGTTCAGGTGAATTGGCCATGTGAAATTGCCCATAGTGTTAGGTGCATTAGTCAGAGGGAAATGGGTCTGGGTGGGTTACTCTTCGGAGGGTCAGTGTGGAGTTGTTGGGCCTAAGGGCCTGTTTCCACACTGTAGGGAATCTAAGCTAAAAAAAAATTCTTCAGACACATGAAACAAAACTCTCAAAATTGTATGTAATTATTTGTCAACCTTTCTGAATGTTACAGGGAGGAAAGTCATGGCAGGTAAATAACAAGGGCTAGACTGAGTACAACAGTCAACACTTCACATCGATTTAGATTTTATTCCTTTGTTTCATTGAAATGGAAACTGAGAATTGTCAGTCCATGAGTATTCCATCGAAGCCAGTTTAACAACCACGAGGCTACACTACTCATTTATTATAATTTCATCAAGCAACCGAATATTGGCAACTAAATCAATTCAACTGCAGGCCATCTATGAATTAATGGAATCAATAAACCAATCTGATAGTGGGGACATACAATGAAGAATAAAGTCAGTTTTTACTGCCATTTAAAAATTGAAATATCATAATTTTATGCATCTCAATTGTGTACCTCCTCAGTCTCATCTGCTCCAAGGAAAACAATCCCAGTCCATCCAATAATCACTCATCATAACTAAAACTCTCTAGCCCAGGCAACATCCTAGTGAATCTTCTCTGCACCCTCTCCTGCGTAATCACACCCTTCTTATAATGAGGATTCTAGAATGATGCACAATACTCTAGGTCATAACCAATGTTTTATACAGTTCCAGCATCACTCCCCTGTTCTTAAACTCTATGCTTTGTATGATAAAGGCAAGGCCTTCTTAACCACTTTATCTATCTGTTTCACTATCTTAAAGTACCAGGGGACTTGCATACTTGAGGTTCCCCTAATCCTCGGGACTTCCCAAGATCCTACCATCCTTCAATGTTTTTTTGCCTAGTTTGTCCTTGCCACGTGCATCACCTCACAATTATCCAGATTGAATTACCACTGATCAGGAGGGAGTGAGGACTGCAAATGCTGGAGATCAGAGTCGAGAGTGTGTGGTGCTGGAAAAGCACAGCAGGTCATGCAGCATCCGAGAAGCAGGAGAATCAACATTTCGAGCAGGAGCCCTTCATCAGGATTCCTGATGAAGGGCTCCTGCCCGAAATGTCGATTCTCCTGCTCCTCGGATGCTGCATGAGCTGCTGTGCTTTTCCAGCACCACACACTCTCGACTCCTGCCACTGATCAGCCTGTCTGACCAGACCAAATATATCCTCTTCTAATCCAAGGCTATTCTCCTCTACCATTCCACCAATTTTCATATCATCTAAGAACCTACTGGCCAACTCCCTACATTCAGTTTTTATACCACAAACAGCAAATGCCCCAACATTGATCTTTATGGAACCCCAGTGGACACAAGCCTCCAGTCAGAAAAATGCTTCTCAATCATCACCCTCTGCTTGCTGCCACAGTTCTGTATTTAATTTGTCAAATTTCTTGGATCCCATCAGCTTTTCTATTTGTCTTTCTCATCAGACAGAGTTTCAAGAAAATATTGGTAAAGACTTCTTCAAATTATAAAAGGTTTTGAGTGAATAAATAAACACTATTTTCCAATTGCTAAACCAATAACTAGGAGCCAAAAACATATTAACCCTATAAAAATCAAAGGGGAAACTTAGAAAATTTTTGTATTGAAAAAATATTGGAACATAAAATGCTTCTTCATAAATGATTACTGATTTTGTGAGTTTGTGATTGTTAAAATTGAATTGGAGACATGTTGAGCTAGACTTGAATCACATAAGAGAAGAAAAAAGAAGAGATTAAAATACAAGAGAGAAAGGAAGACATATAGCACTTTTCACAACCTCACAACGTATCAAAATATTCATACCAGCCAATTAATTATATTCACAAGTACTTTCCTGTTGTTCTATGTTTGTCCGAGCTATCATTTCAGGGTGAACCAGACTATTCACAAAGTTAAATTTCTATTTGACTCTGAGCTGAATATCAGATCCCCAAATCTCCTTATAAAGACCTCACACTTTCAGTCTGAAACCACTGACTATCTCAATTCCGACACTAGTCCCTCTGCTTTTCCCTGTCTTTCAAAAAAGGCACATCATCATATTCTCAGGACTGCTCGGGAAAGCAATAGTTGATTACCTGATTACCAATGACAACATCCCAAGGAAGAGCATCTGACTGTGTTAAGACCATTCTTGGCATACCAAAGCAAAAGGTTCTTATAAATATTTTCAAATCAACCTGTTCAGAAGATGCTATGACATATCTTTAGAGCAGGTGGGACTTGAATCTGGGCCTTCTGGCTTTGCGAACAGATCACAATGCTTGCACAATGTTATTTCATCATAACTCTATCAAGAAATCACATTACAATGCTATATTATGAGTTAAAAGCAGCTCTGAAAATCCTTGAAGATTGTTCTGCTGCTATGTACAGCATCATCAGTAGCCAGTTAAATCTGTGATGGGTAATAATAGGAGACAAAAATTACATCTTTTAGCCAGCATTCCAGTGATCTTAATTTTTACTTTTAACAGATTACCAGGCTTAGCAGATGAGATTTACAGTTACTCAGGATCAATACAAAAATGGCATTATATGCACACAGAATATACACTGTAATAGAAAATTTGTAATAAGTTCTGCTATATTGCAATATAATCACTTTTGACACTGCCTAACAGTTTTCTTTTGATTCACCTTGTGGTCTTCTGTAACTCTGCATAACATATACCAAGAGAGTTGGATTGATGTTGAGGCAGATGTCTTGATGCTTATTAATGACATTAACTATTTATATGGTTACAATGTTAGACTTGAATATATAATCTGGGTTCTGTGCTTACTGATTTGATCTTACATTACATAAACATAGGTGACCATCCATAGGCTGACTCCATCAGAGAGAGACTGAAGGACAAGAAACTGACTTTACAGTGCAACAGCACATGTCATTCAACTGTCTTAGTGGTACAGGTCTGCCTGGTGTGTAACCTGTGCTTTGTAATGGTAAGCAGGCTTGGGCAGGTGAGTTACTCGTAGCACAACTGCTAGCCTCTGACTGCTCTTGTAGCCACAATATTAACATGGTTAGTTCAGTTCACTTCCTGGTCAATGGTAATCCCTAGGATGTTGATAGTGGGGGAGTCTGCAACGTAATGCCATAGAGTGTCAAGGGGGCGATGGGTAGATTCCCTCTTGTTGGCAAAGTTCATTGCTTGCCACTTGTCAACTCAAGTCTGGACCTTGCTGCATTTATACATGTATCCGAGGAGTTCTTAATAGTACTGTACATTGTGTCATCATCAGTAAGCATCCCCAACTCTAAGCTTATGTTGGAGGGAAGGTCATTGATGAAGCAGCTGACAAGTGCTGGGCTAAGGCCACTACCCTGAGGAACTCTTGCAGAGATGTTCTGGAGCTGAGATTACTAGCTTCCATCAATGAGGAGGACCATTTTCCTTT
Source organism: Chiloscyllium plagiosum (assembly GCF_004010195.1). Taxonomy (NCBI): domain Eukaryota; kingdom Metazoa; phylum Chordata; class Chondrichthyes; order Orectolobiformes; family Hemiscylliidae; genus Chiloscyllium; species Chiloscyllium plagiosum. The sequence goes on along the minus strand of NC_057731.1, from coordinate 30,079,057 downwards.
GTGCTAGGTGAGTTCAACCAGCACTTAGTTCACACACACACGCACACACACATTACTTACTCTAATTTTGTTGGAGCATGTTGATGTCAAATGTGGCTTTGATGTCAGCATCAGTCACTTGCAGCTCTTTTGTCTGAACCAATACTGTAATGAGGTCAGGATCTAAGCAGCTACAGCAGAATTTAAACTATGCATCAGTGGGCAGGCTATTGCTGGGCAAATGCTGATTGACAGTTTCCTGATGCTCAACAGTATTCTGATGGGGCATTGATTGGCTGGACTGACCTGTTTTGATTTTCGTAGATAGCATATTTGCTACTCAGGTTGCTGGTGTTGTAGTACCACTTGAATTAATTAGCCATGGGAGCAGCAAGATCTGGAGCAAAGTCTTTCAGTACGATTGCCAGAATGTTGTTAGGGCCCATTGTTTTTGCAGTATTCAGCATCTTTTGTAGTTTCTTCATTTCATGTGGTGTGAATCAAATTGGCTGAAAACTGACATCTGTGATGTTGGGGACCTCCAAAGGAGTTAAGTCATTCACTCAGCACTTCTCACTGAAAGTTGTCACAAATGCTTCAGCCTCATCTTTTGCACTGATGCGCTGGGCTCCCTTACCATTTAGGACGGGATATTTATGGAGGCCTCATCCTCCAGTGAGTTGTTTAATTTCCCACCACCATTGATGACTGGATGTAATAGGATTGCACAGCTTTGATCAAATCAGTTGGTTGCGGAATTACTTAGGTAAAAACAATGACTGCAGATGCTGGAAACCAGATTTCTGGATCAGTGGTGCTGGAAGAGCACAGCAGTTCAGGCAGCATCCGAGGAGCTTCAGAATCGATGTTTCGGGCAAAAGCCCTTCATCAGGAATAAAGGCAGCGAGCCTGAAGCGTGGAGAGATAAGCTAGAGGAGGGTGGGGGTGGGGAGAGAGCAGCACAGAGCACAACAGGCCAGTGGGGGAGGAGATGAAGGCGATAGGTCAAGGAGGAGAGGGTGGAGTGGATAGGTGGAAAAGGAGATAGGCAGGTCGGACAAGTCCGGACAAGACAAGGGA
>NC_057731.1:30068576-30075919 GCF_004010195.1 Chiloscyllium plagiosum | reverse complement strand
CACTGCGCCCCCTTTATCCGCTGGCTTAATGGTGAGGTTGGGATTAGAGCAGAGGGATTGGAAGGCTGCGCGTTGTGAGGGTGAGAGGTTAGAGTGGGGGAGGGGGGTCGACAGGTTGAGGCAGTTAATGTCCCGGTGGCAGTTGGAAATGAAGAGGTCGAGGGCAGGTAATAGGCCAGCGCGGGGTGTCCAAGTGGATGCAGTGTGTTGGAGGTGGGCGAAGGGGTCCTCAGAAGATGGGCAGGAGTCTTGATTGTGAAAGTAAGCTCGGAGGCGGAGGCGACTATCACTTGCTTCTTATGCTATTCGGCATATAGGTAGTACAGTGTTGTAGCTTCATCAGGTTGGCATTTACTTTTTCGGTAACCTTTTATGTTGCTTGTGGCATGTCCTTTTGTGATCTTCGTTGAACCAGTGTTGGTCCTTTGTCTTACTGGAAATGTTAGGGTGGAGGATACACCAGGCCATAAGGTTGCAGATTGTGTTGGAGTACAATTCTACTGCTGTGGATGGCCCACAGTGGCCAGTCTTAAGTTTGGATGCCCTGTCTAGATCTGTTCAAATCTATCCCATTTAGCATGTGATAGTGCTATACAACATAATGAAGGGTTTACTCAATGTGAAGGAAGGGTTTCAGTTCCACAAAGACTATGTGATAGCCAATCCTACCAACACTGTCATGGACAATCTACGGCAGGCAGATCGACGAAAATGAGGTCAAATATATTTTTTGCCTTTTTTTGGTTCTTTCAACACCTGTCACAGACTCCAACTCGCAGCTATGTCATTTAGGACTTGACCAGCTCGGTCAGTAGGAATTTTGCCACCCAGAGTGCATTCTGCATCTTTGTCATACTCAGTAACTCATCCAAGTGGTGTTCAACATGAGTGCTGATTCATCATCTTGGGAAGAAGGGCACTTGGTAATCAGCAGAAGGCTGGATGTCAGGAGAGTTGAGGGCAACTCCATCCAGACTGTTTACCACAATGCCACCACACTACTAGGTCTGTCCTACCAGTGGGTGCTATCTTGGGATAGGGTTTGTCATGATACAATTTAGTGCATATGACAATATCAAGCTGTTGTTTAACTAGCCTCTGACACAGGTCTCTTAATTTTGGCAGTAGCCATATGGTTCTAAGGATGACTTTGCAGGTTTGACAGGGCTGCGTTTGCAGTTAACGTTCCTGGGTGTCTAGATCAACATAAGATGGCCTGACTGATTTTATTGCATTTTTGAGATTTTTTTTAGAGGTTTGATATAACTAAGTGTCTTGCTAAACCACTTCGGAGGACAGTTAGGAAACAACGACAGTGTTGTAGTTCTGGAGTTACATGCAGATCAAACCAGAATAGCAGATTTCCTACTCTAAAGGGCATTAGTGAACCAGATGGGTTTTTACAATAATTGACAGTGGTTACATGTACGCGAGTAGACTAGCTATTTATTGCAGTTGTTCTTTGTTTCAAATTTCACCATCTCACAGGACAAAATTTGAACCTATGTCCCTGAAACATTAGCCTCAGTCTGTGGATTAGTCCAATGGCATGGCCTCAGTATGGACCGCTAGCCACAAGCTGAATCCAGAGTCTCCCGATCTCAAGAGCCTTGAGGTGAAAGCAATCGTGATCTGTAGTCAAAGCTCGGCGTGTACTGAAGGCTAGGTGCCAGTGTGGATTGGGTTGGAAGGACTGTTATTCTAAACTTTTTATTTCTTTATTATCTAATTTATTCCTACAAATCTATAATGCTGGACCTTTTAATTTTTCTCCGATGAACTTGGACTGAAGAGTCAGTACCTAGGCACCTTGTACCTAAGATAGCACCGTAAGTGGCAACTTGTAAACTTTTCACTGTATTCATTTGAGTCCATGTAAAAATAAAGCACACTCACTTTGTTTCTTTTTGTAACTTCTGGACTTACTTGTTGATTTACTGTTAGATTTGTATTCTCAATCCTTTCATTCCATGCAATGTTTTTCATTTCCTGCACCTTTCTCATTTGCCTTGCATCTATTCTGTGATTTGAAATTTCTTCCCAAATTTGATCCCTTGTACCCACTATTTAGGTTATAATACTCTCTACCTCCCTAGTTTTATGGTTCACTAGAACACCTGCCTGAAATTGTTCAGGTCCCTATGATGCAGAATCTGCTTTTCTCAGAACTGGGGTTAGTGCTGTTAATCTGGAACCTGTTTCTCCCATGCCAGTCTTTCAGCCATGCATTCACCTCACTAACCTGATTTGTCCCATGCCAATGTGCACATTTCTCAGCTAATAATTCAAAAATTTTGATCTTTGAAGTTTCATTTCTTAATTTGGTGCTCCCTCCTCATACTAACTATATTCTTTGTCCTACCCATGTTGTTGGTACACAGATGGACCACAATGACTGGATCCTTGCACTCCTCAAAGCTCCTCTCCAGCCCTGACCAGACTCACCAAACCTGGTACCAGACAGGCAACACATCCATCTAGACTTACATTATTGCTGTAGAGAATGATGTCAATCCCAGTGACTCTACTGCCCCCAGCAACATTTGTTTTTACTTCCTTCACTTGAAGGCTTACTGTACTAAAGTAACATTTAATTGGATTGTCTACCTGCAGCCTCCACTCTCACTCAAATAAGCTGAAAGAACCTAAAGCTTGTTAGACAATTGAAAAGGCTGAATCTTCTGATTTCTGCCTCAATCACAGTCAGAGTCTCTGAATACTAACCAAATGGACAAGTCTTATCCTAAGAAGTGCCTTTTGGTCCAAAGAATCAAGGAAGCATTTACTGTTTCTCATGCATCATAATGTCTGTAGTTCAGGCTCCAGCTTAAAGTCCTAGCCAAAGCTCTTCAAACATCATACTTATTGCAGATATGTTTACCCTAGATCACATTGGCATCCAGGAGCTTTTACATGCTGCAGCAGTGAAAGTCATCTATCCTTTATATGTTCCAAGAAATTACTTAATTATTTTACTTTTTATCATCTTTTTGTATCTGTTATTAACCTTACCATCAACTGGTATAATGTTTTGAACTTTACGAGTAGAATAAACCTTCTAAACCTTCCTGACTAAATAGATATCAAGATATTTTTCAATGTATAATTTCAGTTACATCACACTGTAAATTTTGCTCTAAATTCTGTGCCTTACAATTGTGTCCTCCACAACCACAATTCGGAGCTGCACTCCGAAAGCTAGTGCTTCCAATTGAACTTGTTGGACTATAAGCTGGTGTTGTGTGATTTTTAACTAGATACTCTTCAAATAACTAGTGACTTTTCCTGTAGCAGGATAAGTACCAATTCCAGGAAGCTGGAAACATTAGGAAAGATAACAATAAAAACAGAGGAACACATCTTTCCCTTCCAGTCCTTACTCCCTGAATTGCCTAACTCAGCTCTCCATTTTAAGTCTCAATTTTTTTTGCCTCATTCTGCTTCAAGCTGCACTGCATCATGCAAACATGGTTGGGTGATGACAGTGTAGGAAGAACTGTGTTAATCTGTGAGCCAAACATGAAAGCTGTTGCTGGGAATAAACTGTTGTCCAATGGAATAGCACGTAGATACCTCATAATTATTTGAAACTCTTGGCAAGTCACTTTACATTTAATGATCATGGATTTTATAGTACAAACAGTGCCTTCTCCATCACCACTCTACTAAGGGTAAACAGGAGAAAATATAAGACATTGAACATCCCAATTCCTGCACATATCTTGGTAGAATGCACTAAGATAATGCAGACCACTACCATTAACAATTTGTTGAGGTACACCAAACATATTGAATATGGGAGTCAATATGTCAACAACCATTGTTCTGTAGTATATTTACTTGGTCAAACAAATGGAATTTGAGTAGCAGTCACCAGAACGTAATTGTGTCCTTGTGCTTGGAAAATATCAGTGGCAATCTTGCTCCATGGATTGGAAGGAACTTTGTGTGGAAGGAGAGGCTCACTTCATTGTTGTGGTTAATGGCGTTGACATTTCACAGAGCATGTCCACTAAATCAATGCCCTCTTCAATATTGGACAATATATGGATTAACATGCCAGTCTCTTGGATGTTTTCTGAACTCATATGTATAGATCACGTCTTCATGTGGAACGTGCAGAATAATGGCGCGTTTCTTCTCTTACCTTTGATAGTGCTCACAATTAAACATTAACCAGCCATGAGATTAAACTGGCCATATTTCACACGTGACAACTCATGGAATACAGCAGCTTATTTTGTTGTGCACTGTCCCCAGCTGCATTGTAACAACACACACTCATTGCATGATAAAGCATTTTTCAGGGGCTTAAAAATATGCTGGTGACCTTTCTGCCATATGCATTATTTATTTTTATGAAGAAGATCTCAATAAAAAGATACTTTGGTCACAAGTTTCAAAAAATATAAGGATTAAAAGTTAAAGAAACGGAGACACTTTTATAAGTCATCTTTCTCTCACAATTTCTGTATAACGTCATTTTCGTGAAATTGGGTTGAATAGGTTGATGAATAGATTGAACTCAAGAAATTGGTTTGGCTCATGGTTTAAATATAAAAAAACCCATACTTATCTGATAACTGGACCTCTTGCATATTTTAGTCCAATGTTCTTTTGGAGAACGTAGATGCATGGTACAAAATGCTGGACACTGTCCTGGTGGGTGAGACAAGTCATACCTCACACAAGATTTGGATGCTCCATACAACATATTGAAGGCTGCAACAGTTGTTCCAGAGTCAAGCACTTGCGGATGCTGCTAGTCTATGTCACATTTCACCAGGGTAGCATACTGTAAAACAAGCCCTGCTACACCCAAAGCCATCCCAAACGTTTAGAATTTTTTCAAAGTACATAAAGTTCTCAATTTACCTGTCTGACAGATTCAGCTTAATAGAAAACAGGGATCAGATTTGAATACTTAACAAGAACTACTATTTATCACAAATAAGTAGATTCTAACCACAGGTAAATAAATCTGAACTGTCGACATTAACACATGCTTACTCTCTTCCCACTCTATACATTTATACAGACAGATGCATGTTTGACACAGGCTGACAAAAAAAATTAGTCATTGGTGGAGCGAGAAAATACTAGGGAAGTAGTTCAATAGTGCCAGTCCTCAGGATTCAATGGAGGCACTCCTTTGGGCTCCCAAGTCTTTCAGTTCTTTCAGAGGAGGCATAAAGCAATTAGTTTATAAATGATGAAGTCTGACTTATTGGTTAAAACTAGCAGATTAAAGCAACCAGTGGGAGAAAATAACCTGGCTTCTTAGGCTTTGGGCACTTTACTGCAGAGAGAGACACAAACTGCCCTTCCAGCAATCCGAAAGCTTCTGCCAGTATTATTCACATCCGTTAGTTGTTCGGCAACCTCAGAGTCAATCAGATCATTGTTATGTGGTGATGGCCTTTGGCATCCACAACTGGTCGCATATCCACAAAATGAATCAGCAACCTGTTGCTATACAAATCTCACTGTACACAGCACAAACACCCTCCCCCAATGCTTGAACAAAGAAGCAATGTAAAATCCACACACAACGACCTTCAGTAGTACAGCAATTTCTCCCTCAGTCCTCTGCCTCAAAAGGTCTTTTCCCAGTTCAGTCTACAATCAAATATACAGAAAATAAAATGTGTTTTTTATACCTACTACAATTGCTTCAAACTTGCACCCTTCTTCTAGCAGAATATCAGTGACATATTTTGTGCACTTGTGATGGGCCAAATGGTCTACTTCTGCCAATGCAGGTGGAGGAAAGTTGCTGATGTCTCCTGAACAAGACAGCATGCAGGTTTAATAGTGTGTGGTGTGGGGTGGATAGGAGTGAGTAAGGGAACATGCTGCATGCAACAGTGAAAGTTATAGAGCTTGAGCCTTGATGGATACAGCAGTAGGGACAGAGTGAATGGGAGGTATCAGAAAGTGGACAGTAGCACTGACAAAGTGGAGGTCTCCTTACGACATTGTTGTGTGTTCCTCTACACTGTGGAGACTGTCCTTAGCCTGGTGATAACCTTAGCCTAATTCTGGAAGAGGAATTCCTTCCTCTGTACCAACATATTGATTAAGTCACTGTCCACAAAAGTGCTGCACCTATTTCTTCTTGAGTGCCATGTCTGGGAAAGGGTGTCTTATCATATAAGGCAGTTTCAGAATGCCAGCACTCATCCAAGTGTGCAATGACCTTTTAACGATAGTATGGGGAGCAGGGATGCTGCTTCATTCCAGGATATCTATTGAGTGATGAGTTCTACCCACGGCTACTGGGAAAATCAGGCTAGCATCAGACAAAAGGGGCACTCTAGAAGGACCTGGTAGATAATTAAATGAGGCAAGTTTGGGATCATAGAAGGGAAATCTCACTGGGTGTCAGGGAGAGAAACCCTCCTTGACAAAATTTCACATTTAGCCAAAATATTATTAGCTTCAGCCACTCATGTCTCCAGGCTAGCTTCTCTGAGGAAAAAGAGGTGTATTGCCCTTTGAGGAGCCTTACACCCAAAGATTCTCATTTCTACACATCTATATTTAGATATTCACATGTTATTTAACATGTCATGAATAAAATAAATTAATATATTATATAAATTTATGCAGCATTTAATGGTATGATTGGATTAAAAGTTCAGTTGATTTGTGAAGTCTGCAGGCTCACTACTCTCCAGGTGAAGGCACTTATTTTCATCTCAATATTAAACGTCCTACCCTATATCCTTAAACTTTGATTTCTGGTTCTGGACTCCCTGGTCACTGAGAACATCCTTCCTGCACATGTGTAGTCCTGCAAGAATGTTATAGGTTTCTATAAGATTCCTCTCATTCTTCTAAACTCCAGTTCATATCGCCCTAATTGATCCTGTCTCTCTTTATATGTCAGTATTAACATCCCAGGAATCAGTTAAACCATATCAAAGTGTTGTGACTTTTCATTATAGGCAGGGTGATGCAGCAGACCCTAACCCTACTTCATCTATGGGAAGCTAGAGAAGTGATTGCTGGGCCTCTTGCTGAGATGTTTGTATCATCGATAGTCACAGGTGCGGTGCCTGAGACTGGAGGTTGGCAAACATGGTGCCACTGTTTAAGAAGGGCGGTAAAGACAAGCCAGGGAACTATAGACCAGTGAGCCTGACCTCAGTGGTGGGCAAGTTGTTGGAGGGAATCCTGAAGGACAGGGTGTACATGTATTTGGAAAGGCAAGGACTGATTAGGGATAGTCAACATGGCTTTGTGCGAGGGAAATCATGTCTCACAATCTTGATTGAGCTTTTTGAAGAAGTAACAAAGAAGATTGATGAGGGCAGAGCAGTAGATGTGATCTATATGGA
>NC_057731.1:29999923-30068105 GCF_004010195.1 Chiloscyllium plagiosum | reverse complement strand
TACAAGAATGCTGTCAGGGTTGGAGGATTTGAGCTATAGGGAGAGGCTGAACTGGCTGGGGCTGTTTTCCCTGGAGCGTCGGAGGCTGAGGGGTGACCTTATAGATGTTTACAAAATTATGAGGGGCATGGATAGGATAAATAGACAAAGTCTTTTCCCTAGGGTGGGGGAGTTCAGAACTAGAAGGCATAGGTTTAGGGTGAGAGGGGGAAGATATAAAAGAGACCAAAGGGGCAACTTTTTCATGCAGAGGGTGGTACGTGAATGGAAAGAGCTGCCAGAGGATGTGGTGGAGGCTGGTACAATTGCAACATTTAAGAGGCATTTGGACGGGTAATTGGATAGGAAGGGTTTGGATGGATATGGGCTGGATGCTGGCAAGTGGGACTGGATTGGGTTGGGATATCTTGTCCATACGGACGGATTGGACCGAAGGGTCTGTTTCCATGCTGTATATCTCTATGGCTCTATGATGGCAATGCTTTCAGTTCCTAAGCCCAAAGCTCTTTTAAGTCATTCTTAAACCTCTGCACAGCTCTATCTTTCTATCCTTCTTTAAGAAGCTGCATAAAATCTGCTTCTCAGTCTGCTTTCCTACAATCTTTGTGGCTCAGTATCAATTTAATTGATAACATTCCTGTGAAGCACCCTTGGGCATTTTACGTCTTAAAGGTGTTATACAAATGCAAGCTCTTCGTGTCATGATTCGAAGATAATATGCATCCAAAGTTTATTTTTACTTAAAATTATGTTGAAGCAAAATTTTACTTCTCATTAAATGTCCACGTTTTAAACTTAACAGTAGATCATTTTGAAAACAATATTGTAATTCTTGGCTGAGAAAGAGATTGGCTACTACCATGTGCCAGTGGAAATAACCTCACTGATATTTCAGAAATCTGCATCTTCAGGTCATATTCAAGACTTTGAGCACAAAATGGACAAAAGCTTCATGCTTTCAAAGAATCTCTGGTATCAGAATCTCAACAGATTTTGGGTCCCAATCTATAAGATGTGGAGGAAGAATTAGGTCATTTAGCCTATCAAGTCTCCTCTGCCATTCATTGAGATCATGGCTGATCTGTTAATCCTTAATTCTACTTTCTTGCTTTTTTCCCCCTCATAATACTCGATTCTCTTATTAATTAAAAATATATTGAATATACTTAATGATCCAGGCTTGTCAGCTCTCTGGGGCGATGAATTCCACAGATTCACTACTTTGAGAGAAGAAATTCCTCCACATCTCAGTCCTTACTGTGTGGCCCCTTATTCGAAGACTATGCCCTCTAATCCTACATTTTCCCATAACCAGAAACAATCTCTCAGCATCTAGCTTGTCAGGCCACCTTAGAATCTGATATGTTTCAATAAGGTTGCCCCTCAATCTGCTAAACTCTAATGACTACAGTAAAATAAAACAAAGAACTGTGGGATCAAAACATTAACTCAGCTTTCTCCCCACAGATGTGGCCAGACCTGCTGAGCTTCACCAGCACATTCTGTTTTTGTTCCAATAAATACATGCCCAAACTACCCAACCTTTCTTTGTAAGTAAAACCCTCCACATCTGGGAACAACCTCATGAACCTTTTCTGGACTCCCTCCAATGCCAGTAAATCTCTCCTTAGATAAAAGGACCAAGACTGTTCATGGCACTCTAGGTGTAGTCTGACTAATGCCTTGTATAAATTTTAGAAAGATTTTCCTACTTTCATATTCCATTCCCTTTGAAATAAAAGCTAACAGTCCATTCATTTGCTATCCCTATTACCCAATGAACTTGGATGCTTGTTTCTATGATTCATACATTAGGATCCCAAATTCATCTGAGCTGCAGCTTTCTGCAGTGTCTTCATATAGATAATGTTCAGCTCTTCCATTCATCCTATCAAAGTGCTAAACCTTATGTTTTTCACATATTTTATTCCATCTGCCAAGTTTTTGCACACTTACTTGATCTGTCTACATTGTTCTGTAGACTCCTTGTGTCATCCTCACTACTTGCCCTCCCACCTATTTTTTGTACCATCCAAGTCATTAGTATATATTGTAAATAACTATAGATCCAGCACTGGTTCTTGGGCATTCCACTAGTCACAGTTGGTCATCATGAAAATGCTCCCTTTAGCCCAACTTTCTGTCTTCTTTTAGTTATTCAATCCCATTCCCGTGCAAATAAGATACTACACCCCAATACCATGGACTCTGATCTTATAAGGAGCCTTACTAGCAGTACCTTATTGAATATCTTTGGAGATTGAAATATTTAACATCACCTGGTTCCTCTATATCTATCGTCCTTGCTACCTCCTTAAGCAATACTCATGAATAAAGCCATGTTGATCCTGTCTGAATATATTGTTTACTTTTAAATAATCTAATATTCTTTCCTAATGTCAAATATTAAGCTAGTTGGTCTATACCTATTCCTTGTTCCCTTCCTTTTTGACTAAATATATGACATTGTCAATCTCCAATCTTCTGAGACTTTTCTTAAATACAAGGATTCTCAGAAGATCACTGCCAGAGCATTCACTATCTCTGTAGAGGACAATTTCCTTTAAATCCTATGATGCAACCCATCAGGTCCAGAGGGCTTATTCCATTCACTTCTTAGTTTTGCGAGTACATTTTTCCTCTAGTGATAGTTATTTTGTGCCATATGCTTTTGCTGTGTAAGCTTACATAACCCTGCCTCCCCTTCTAATTAGTATATAATCATCTCTATAGCCCTAGTTATTCGACTCACTCAGACACTGGTCCCACTGAATCAGTTCCCTTGTACTCCAGTCCTGGTTCCAGAACCCAATAAATTAAAATCCATTTTCCCACATCAATCTTTGAACCACATGTTTAGCCTCTTAATTTTATTTGCCATATGCCAATTTGCCCATGGCTCTGGTCATAATCCCAAGATTATTGTTTTGGAGGTTCTGCTTTTTAGTTTAGCACCAAACTATCCAAAATCTTTCAGCAAAACATCCTTTTCAGTCCTATGAATGTCATGAGTATCAATGCCGATATAAATTGAAATTCTCCCCTCTTACTCTAAGTTCCTCTCCAGCCTTGAGAAGTTGTCCTTAACACTAACAACAGGCAGATAAGACAGCCCTTGGGACTTATGATCATGGCTACAGTATCTAAAATTGTCCATGTACTCATCCCGAAGAAGGCCAATTAACTAACGGCTGTTTCATGGAACCTTGTTGAAATAGGGCTGAGAGGTAAGGAACCGCAGGTGAGAAGGGAGTGTTTAAGAGTATGTGCTGTCAGCAGCCCCATCAGGAGATTGTGAAGGCATTTCAAGGTGGAGACGTCCTCTGAAGACATGAGAAAAAAAGACTAAAATAAGAGTTGCAACAGTTTGTCAACACATCATTTGGAGGGGATCCACAGCATGTTCTACAACCACAATTATTGCACCTGCTAGAAAGATTCCACTGCTGTGACCAATCTACCACGAAATGTTGATTGAATGCCACTAATTGTATAAGTTAAAGAATCACACAACACCAGGTTGTAGTCCAACAGACTTATTTGGAGACACTAGCTTTTGAAGTGCTGCTTCTTCATCAAGTGGTTGTGGAGCAGAATCATACGAAGCAGAATTTATAGCAACAGGATTGCAATGTCATGAAATGTAATATTAAACAAACTTAGCTTGAGTCTTTTATCTCTTAGAGTGATCGTGTTAGTTTTGGTTCCTTCATATGTAAATCCCAGAACTTTGTTAAAGTTACATTCCCAAGATAGCTTTTAACAATAGGTGCCCCTGTATACACACACACACATATGTTTGTGGGGTGAATTTGTACTTGCAGAATTACATTTTATTTTGCTTAAAACTGCATAAATCCATGTAAAATTCTATATATCCCACTTTAGAAATAGAATCAGTCTGACCTAACATTGGGACAAAGACAAACTTTAACTTCTCAGTTCAGATAATGCATTGAAGGTGTGATGACATCTATTGTTAAAAGCTATCATGAGAATGTAACTTTAAAAAAGTTCTGGGATTTACATATGAAGGAACCAAAACTAACATGATCACTCTAAAAGATGAAAAACTCAAGCTAAATTTGTTTAATATTACATTTCATGACACTGCAATGCTGTTGCGATACATTCTGTATCGTATGATTCTGTTCCACAACCATCTTACGAAGAAGCAGAGCTTCAAAAGATAGTGCCTCCACAGAGTCATAGAGATGTACAGCATGGAAACAGACCCTTCGGTCCAACTCGTCCATGCCGACCAGATATCTCAACCCAATCTAGTCCCACCTGCCAGCACCTGGCCCATATCCCTCCAAACCATTCCTATTCATATACCCATCCAGATTCCTTTTAAATGTTGCAATGTACCAGCCTCCACCACTTCCTCTGCAGCTCTTTCCATACACGTACCACCCTGAGTGGAAAAGTTGCCCCTTAGGTCTCTTTTATATCTTTCCCCTCTCACCCTAAAACTATGGCCTCTAATTCTGCACTCACCCACCCCAGTGAAAACGCTTTGAATATTTATCCTATTCATGCCCCTCATGATTTTATAAACCTCTATAAGGTCACCCCTCAGCCTCAGATGCTCCAAGGAAAACAGCCCCATCCTATTCAACCTCTCCCTATAGCTCAAATCCTCCAACCCTGACAGCATCCTTGTAAATCTTTTCTGAACCCTTTCAAGTTTCACAACATCTTTCCAATAGGAAGGCGACCAGAACTGCATGCAATATTCCAACAGTGGCCTAACCAATGTCCTGTACAGCCGCAACATGACCTCCCAACTCCTGTACTCAATACTCTGACCAATAAAGGAAAGCAGACCAAACACCTTCTTCACTATCTTATCTACCTGCGACTTCACTTTCAAGGAGCTATTAACCTGCACTCCAAGGTCTCTTTGTTCAGCAACATTCCCCAGGACCTTACCATTAAGTGTAAAGTCCTGCTAAGATTTGCTTTCCCAATATGGAATATCTGGTCGGCATGGACGAGTTGGACCGAAGGGTCTGTTTCCATGCTGTACATCTCTAAATTAAATAAATTTATTTAAATTAAACTCCATCTGCCACTTCTCAGCCCATTTGATCAAGATCTCATTGTAACCTGAGGTAACCTTCTTTGCTGTCTACTACACCTCCAATTTTGGTGTCATCTGCAAACTTACTAACTGTCTACTTATGCTCACATCCAAATAATTTATGTAAATGACGAAAAGTAGTGGAGCTAGCAATGATCCTTGTGGCACCCCACTGGTCACAGGCCTCCAGTCTGAAAAAACAACCCTCCACCACCATCCTCTGTCTTCTACCTTTCAGCCAGTTCTGTATCCAAATGGCGAGTTCTGCCTGTATTCCATGAGATCTAATTTTGCTCACCAGTCTCCCATGGGGAACCTTGTCGAACGCCTTACTGAAGTCCATATAGATCACATCTACCACGCTGCCCTCATCAATCCTCTTTGTTACTTCTTCAAAAAACTCAATCAAGTTTGTGAGACATGATTTCCCATGCATAAAGCCATGTTGACTATCCCTAATCAGTCCTTGCCTTTCCAAATACATGTACATCCTGTCCCTCAGGATTCCATCCAACAACTTGCCCACTACTGACGTCAGGTTCACCGGTCTATTGTTTCATGGCTTGTTCTTACCAACTTTCTTAAATAGTGGCACCACGTTAGTCAATCTATAGTCTTCCTGCACCTCACCTGTGACTATCGATAATACAAATATCTCACTAAGAGGCCCAGCAATCACTTCCCGAGCCTCCCACAGTGTTCTCGGGTACATCTGATCAGGTGCTGGGGATTTATCTACCTTTATGCATTTCAAAATATTCAGCACTTTCTCCTCTGTAATATGGACATTTTTCAAGATGTCATTGTCTATGTCCCTACATTCTATATCTTCCATGTCCTTTTCCATAGTAAATACTGATGCAAAATACTCATTTAGTATCTCCCCCATTTTCTGCAGCTCCACACAAAGGCCGCTTTGCTGATCTTTGAGGGGCCCTATTCTCTCCCAAGTTACCCTTTTGCCCTTAAGGTATTTGTAAAAATCGTTTGGATTCTCCTTAACTCTATTTGCTAAAGGTATCTCATGTCCTCTTTTTGCCCTCCTGATTTCTCTCTTAAGTATACTCCTACTGCCTGTATACACTTCTAAGAATTTACTCAGTCTATCTGTCCATAGCGACATATGCTTCCTTCTTTTTCTTAATCAAGCCCACAATTTCTTTAGTCATCCAGCACTCCCTATACCTACCAGCCTTTCCTTTCACCCTAAGAGGAATATATTTTCTCTGGACTCTCGTTATCTCATCCCTGAAGGCTTCTCATTTTCCAGCTGTCCCTTTACCTGCAAACATCTGTGCCAAATCAGCTTTTGAAAGGTCGTGCCTAATACCATCAAAATTGGCCTTCCTCCAATTTAGAACTTCAACTTTTAGATCTGGTCTATCCTTTTCCATCACTATTTTAAAACTAATAGAATTTTGGTCGCTGGCCCCAAAGTGCTCCCCCACTGACACCTCAGTCAGCTATCTTGCCTTATTTCCCAAGAGTAGGTCAACGTTTACACCTTCTCTAGTTGGTACATCCACATACTGAATCACAAAATTTTCTTGCACACACTTAACAAATTTCTCTCCATCTAAACGCTTAACATTATGGCAGTCCCAGTCTATGTGTGCAAAGTTAAAATCCCCTACCATAACCACCCAATTATTCTTACAGATAATTGAGATCTCCTTACAAATTTGTTTTTCAATTTCCCTCTGACTATTAGGGGGTCTATAATACAATCCCAATAAGGTGATCATCCCTTTCTTATTTCTCAGTTTCACCCAAATAACTTCCCTGGATGTATTTCTAGGAATATCCTCCCTAAGTACAGTTCTAATGCTATCCCTTATCAAAAACGCCACTCCCCTCCTCTCTTGCCTCCCTTTCTGTCCTTACTGTAGCATTTGTATCCTGGAACATTAAGCTGCCAGTCCTGTCCATCCCTGAGCCATGTTTCTGTAACTGCTATGATATCCCAGTCCCATGTTCCTAACCATGCCCTGAGTTCCTCTGCCTTCCCTGTTAGGCCTCTTGCATTGAAATAAATAGTTTAATTTATCAGTCTTACCTTGTTCTCTGCTTTGTCCCTGCATGCCCTGATTGTTTGACTCGCCTTTGTTCTCAACTGTACCAGTCTCAGATTGAAATCTTTCCTCACTATCANCCCTGGGTCCCAACCCTTACCCCCCCCCCCCCCCCCCCCGCCCCCACCTTACTGGTTTAAATCCTCCCGAGCAACTCCAGCAAATCTCCCTGCCAGTATATTAGTGTTCTTCCAATTTAGGTGCAATCTATCCTTCAAATAAACCTGTTGGACTATAACCTGGTGTTGTGTGATTTTTAACTTTGTCCACCCCAGTCCAACACTGGCACCTCCAAATCATGAATACTGAATAGATGACCTGACACACCACTCTAAAACAACCCACCTCAACCTGCCTTTAAATTTAACTTACAGTGATTGATAAGATTCAACCTATGTAGGCTGACATTTCAGTATAGTATTACATGGTTAGAAATACTGCTCTTTGGATGAAATATCGAAGTGAGGTGCTGTCTGAATGTTTCTGATGGATATTAAAGATGCCGTATTACTTCTTGAAGAGTTTTGCTGGTTAAAATTTCTGCTTCAATCATACCATCAAAACAGACTCATCAGTGTTTGTGCAGACTTGCAATGTATAAGATTGCTATTAAGTAATAAAAACACTAGGATGCTTCTGAAAGACAATATAATTGGTAGACTTAATTTTTAGGAAGTTACGAATCCAATGATGTTTACTAAATTGCCAGACTCTGAACATCCCAGACGTTAGTAATTTTTAAACAAAGTTAGAGCTGTTTTAAGCAACATTCGTGTCGCTATTACTCGAGCCGCAGATACTGCACAAGGCTCTATTTACAACAGCGTAAGGGAATAAAACCAACACGTGGAAAAATAGTTTAGCATAATTCAAAAGGTCAGTTTGTCCGCACATGTAAATAGGACAGCTGTTTCCACAAGGAAGACACATTTATTCTACAGCCCACGTAAACAACATCCAGTGTTAAGAAATGGATCAACTCGCAAATGTGAAATTAATTATATGCCCGACCCAATTCAAGTTCAATGGTAATAACGTAATGTTTTAGTAGGTTTTTTAAAAAAAAACATATATCGATCATAAATATGAATATTCTAATAACCCACGCTGTCCTATGTTTAAGTCCCCAGCACATGGCCACATGTATCGTATGGGAAAAGACGGCCGAAAAATCACGTGTTAAATCCTTACAATAACTTCGAGTAGGGGTCTTGGGGACCGAACAGGAATGGTACTGGAGTCCTCCCCAGTAGTAAATTCAAAATGTGTGCTGCCACTGCTGCCTTTAATCTTAGAACAGTCTGGATAACATCAAACCTTTACGCTGACGTTACACTGTGTCACCTATCACTCGTGGAGCTGCAAATGAAACGGGAATAATCCGAATGAATCAAAGAGTGATACTTACAGCTCAGGCGTTTTTCTTTTGCAGTTGCTCAGACTGACGGGTCTCAACTTTTACCACATCTTTTAGCGGAGACGGCCAGTGCTTCCTCGCCTCTCCGTGCCGGCTCTTGCCCTGCCCAGCCTGGGCCAGCTGTCACCTTCCATTCACCAACTGTGTCGTTTGTAAACAAGGCGCCACGTGCTTCCCTCGACAGTTGCCTGGCAACTAACCGTGTCCCGCGTGCTCCTCTCCGCCAGCACGCGTTATAACGGTCAAACTGGTAAAACCCAACGTTGTGGCGACAAAGACGCCGAAGCGAGGTGAATTGAATTCAGTAGGTATTGAGACTGTTGCTTTTCTTGATCCTTATTCTGCATGACTTACAGTGTACAGGGTGCAATTTCTAAGTTTGCAGATGACTCAAAACACGGAATTATTGTAAACCGTGGAGCGTTTAGGGTGTAGGTTTGCTCGCTGAGTTGTGGGTTTGATATCCAGACGTTTAATTACCTGGCTAGATAACATCATCAGTGGCGACCTCCAAATGAAGCTTATCGACAAACCTCAGCAGGACGTAAACAGACCGTTAGACTAGATGGTGACTCATGTGTTCTTGAAGTTTCAGATTTAATTTTCCAACAAACTTTAAGGGAAGATGTTTCTCATTGCTCTTATACGCACCATCAGGGTAGGACCCAGTTGCAGTGACTAGGTGTGTATATGAAGGTACTGTAGTTGATGTAATCTACATAGACTTCAGAATGCTTTTGATAAGGTTTCAAATAACAAACTGGTTAAGAAACTAAGAACCTATGGGATACCAGGCAATTTGGCAAATTGGATCCAAAATTAGCTTTGTGGCAGGAAGCAGAGGAGAAGGTTGAAGTGTATTTTTGTGACTGGAAGCCTGACTCCAATCACATCCAATAGTGTCCTTGGGCATTACGTAGGGTTCATATCATTAGCCACAACCTTGAAGCCTGGTTATATATTACTTGCTGTGTATTCAGACATCCATTACAGTGTTGAAACACCCAAGTCCTGTCTGATTGGCAGCTCTGGCTGTTCAGGTTTTGCTGTCACCTTCAGAATGTTTACTTACATGGATTTAAGAGGCTTCAAATGCTGTAGCTTCTGCTATTGATACATTTAGAGGGTCTGGATGATTGGCATTTTTATTGTCCTGTAATAAAAATAATTTGATTTGTGAAGGTAAAAAGTTATCAATGAATGATTTGTCTTAAAAGTTTGATTTTTTAAAATATGCTGTTGTCACCGTAGGAGTGTCATAACCGAGGATGGGGGCTTGACAATTAGGGGCGGATGAGGAGTTATGGAAAGTGGTATGAATGAAGCATGGGGAATCTCTGGGGTGTGTGGAGGGCTGAATATTAAAAGGATTTTTTTTCATTCTCGTTGGGACGATGTCCCACACCACCAAGGTGAGCCTTTTAAACAGCCCACTTGGGTGCCTAGCAGACCCTGTAGCTGCTTCCAAATGCTTACTACATCGGCTGACCCCACTGCAGCCTCTTTCTGCTTCCTAACGATTAAAATTCTGTCTTTCATGACATTCCCTCCAAAGATTAGTAAGCTGAACTGAGAATTGTCCCAACCCCCACGGCCTGTCTCAAATGTATAATTCTCTGTACCTGTGGAAATTCAGATGGAACAGAAAATCTCTAATTTTGACTGGCTACGTCAAAAGTGGATCTTCGTGATGACACTGGAAAACATGGTATAGGTCACCTGCAAGTTGCACTTAGGAGCAATAGATTATGAGAGTCTACAGGTTGCAGTTACAGATCTTTGGAAGGATCTGGGAGGTGAAGAAATTATGGCATGTGATTACCTTGACAGTCACTGCAGTGTCCACCTTTCTCTAACAGCATAAGACTAGATTGATTTTTTTTATTTGACAAGAGTTTTTATTTTTGCAGCCAGATGCTCTTCCTTTTGTTAAATGTCCCTCAGGCTTGGGCTGAGATATTTTCTAATCAACCTGTTCAGAGTTGTTATTACACATCTCTGGAGAAAGTGGGGCTTTAACTTGGACACCTTGGCTCCCATGTCTGGCTAGTAAATCTTAGCATTAATGTTATTCACCTGCCAATAGCTTCTTGAATTTTTGCATGAACCTTCTGGCTTTGATAGAGGTGGTGGCATAGTGTTAATGTCACTAGATAAGTATTTCAGAAACACAGGCAATTTTTTTCTTGGTGCAGGATATTTGCGCTCCACCATAGCAAATGGGTGAAATTTAAAATCAGTATGACTCCACCACAGCAAATGGGTGAAATTTAATTTCAGTAAAAATTTATAATAAAAATCTGGCCTAATGGTGACCATGTAACTATGATCAATTGTAAAAGAAACACTTGTTCTGTAACGTACTTAAGGGGGCAAACTTGCCATTCTTGCCTGGTCTGGCCTACATGTAATATCAGACCCACAGCAATGTGGCTGACTCCTAACTGTCCTCCAGGACATTATGGATAGGCAATAAATGCTGGCCCACCCAGCAATATCCACATCCCATGAGCAAATAATTAAAAAATAGCTCACCTTTTCCTTACTGCACCTCAAACTGTGCTTCCTGACCAGTTTCATCATTGCAGTTTAATTCCATCTCCAGCGTCAAACAAACTTACAAAAGTTTCATTATTTGTGTCTAACTCACAATCAGATTTTTATGTCAAAGCCTGTTTGTAAGACTGTTCATAATGGCCAATGCTCTTATTCCTCATTAGGCTGTTAAACTACTGTGTTGTGCCCTGTAATCATGACTGAGTTGTTAAAGTGATAGACTCAAAATCTATTGGGGTCTCACTGCGCAAGTTCAAGCCCAACTACGTTTCTCATGTTTTCCGATTTGCAATGTGTTTCAGTAGCTTAGTTGTTATGTCAGTCTCCTCATGTGTGTATGGTCCCTAGTTCAAAACTGTGCAGAAGCAGTGTTGCTGTCTTGAGCCAGGAGGCCTAGGTTCAAGTCCCTCCTGCTCCACAGGTGTGTAACAACAGTAACAACATCTCTGAACAGATTGATTAAAAATATCAACTCCAGCCTACCAAATTGCCTTGATCCATTGCAATTTGGTGCAATGGTACTCAGGAGACACCATTTCTCTGGCTCTGCACTCCTTCCTGGAACATCTGGATAACAAGAATATGTATGTCAGGCTCCTACGTAATTACTACAGTTCCACATTCAACACCAAAATTTCAAACAAAATCATCTCTAAATTCCAAGACATAGGTCTCAGCTCCTCTTTCTGTAACTGGATCCTCAATTTCCTGATCCACAGACTGCAATGAGTAAGAATAGGCGACAACACCTCCTCCACCATAATCCTCAACATCGGTGCCATGCAAGGCTGTGTACTCAGCCCCCTACTATACACCTTATACATTCACAGCTGTTGGCCAAATTCCACTACAACTCCATTTACAAGTTTGCTAATGACACCACTATTGTAGGTCAGACCTCAAACAACGACAAGATAGAACACAGGAAAGAATTGCGTGCTTAGCGGCATGGTGTAAAGACAACAATGTCTCCATTAACATCAGGGAAATGAAGGAGCTGGTTGTTGACTTCAGGAAGCAGAGTTGAGGGCATGCCCCTCTCTGCATCAGTAGTGTGAGGTGGAGATGGTCGAGACTTGTCAAGTTCCTGGAAGTGATGATCATCAACAATGTGTCCTGCTCCACCCATGTCAACGCGACAGTCAAGAAAGCACAACAACGCCTCTACTTCCTCAGGAGGCTAAGGAAATTCAGTATGTCCACAAGGACTGTTATGAATTTTTATAGATGCACCATAGAAAGCATCCTATTTGGATGCATCATAGTGCGGCATGGCAACTGCTCTTCTCAAGACTGCAAGAAACTACAGAAAGTTATAAACACAGTCCAGTTCATCATTCAAACCAGCCTTCCATCCATTGACTCCATTTATACTTTCTGCTGTCTTGGGAAAAAACAACCAATATAATCAAAGAATCCTCTCACCCCAGTTATGTTTTCTTCCACCCTCTTCCGTCAGGCAGAAGATTTGCAAGGTAGTTTACATGTACAAATAGATTAAAATTCTTTGCTGCTGTTATCAAACTTTTGAATGGACCTGTCAAATGTTAATTCTAATCGCTGTGTCTGTACCTTCTCTGCAGCTTTAACTGTATTCTGGACTCTATTCTGCAACCCTGATGCACTTTGTATGGTAAGATCTGCCTGTAAAGCACGAAAAACAAGATTTTTCACTGTATCTTGGTACATGTGACAATAATAGATCAATCAATCAATCAAATATTGAAATGAATGTGTTTGGGGGCTCATGTTTAAGGTAAAAGTAAGCTTAAAGGAGATGTGAGAGGCAATTCCTTTTACATGGAGGGTGATAAATGCCTGGAATGCACTGCCAGAGGAGGTGGTGAAGACAGATAGAAAAGCACCGTTTAAGAGGCACCTTGATAGATATATATAAATAGGCAGAAAATAGATATACATGGACCATGTCGGGGCAAAAGGTTTTTAGTTTATAAAGGCATTTTGTGTCAGTGTAGTCTTGATGTGCTGAAGAGTCTGTTCCTGTGTCTCACTGTTTTTTGTTTTTTGCTTTTTGCTTATTCAGCCCTGGTCACGTGAGTAAAGCTATTGGTTTTTAAATGACTTTAAGTATACAGCTTTGAATTTTTCCATCAGTCAGCTTTTCACATTGTTCCAGTTTTTTTTTATTGTTGGGATTATAGGCCAGCGTTTCTTGCCCATCCCCAATTGACCAGTTAAAAGTCAACTACCTTGCTGTGAGTCTGGAGTCACATATGTAGGCCAGATCAGGTAAGAAGGCAGTTTCCTTCCCTAAAGGGGATTAGTGAACCAGATAGGTTTTAATGACAAACAATGGTCATCATTGGATTCTTAATTCCAGATTTATTGTTGAATTCAAATTCCACCATCTGTCGCGGCAGGATTCAAACCCAGGTCTCTGGATTAATAATCTACTGGCAATACCACTTAGGCATCACCTCCCCTAGAAGCAGATCCAGGCTCAGCTAAAGGCTACCTCTAGTCTCAACCTCACTTAATGTATTATTTCAGAACTTCTGTAGTAATCACAGTATTTCCTTTTTGCCGATCTGGCCTTGAAACTCCATTTTAAGAGGATTTTCTCATTGATCATCTTTCTTTTCTAGAGTTAATCCCCCTTAGAGAGTCTAAAATTGCATTCCAGTACTTATTCATAAGTTTAGCTCTTCACTGACAGCTTACTTCACCAAGCCAGCCTTGCCTTTGAGAGGAGGCAATTGTAACAAGCAAACTCTGCTCATGAGCTTTTCAACTTCAACTATATTAGCAACAATGAAGTATTAATGCTTGCAAGCTATGTATTACATCACATTGATTTCCCAAGCACAACGCCAGTGACCTTCCCACCTTTCCCAGCTCCCAAGGTTGCCTTCTAAGTGCTGACTCCTACACTTAGCTCCCTAGTAATTTCTCGAACTTCTTGAGTCCTAACAATACAGAGTTATCCAGCTGGTCTTAACTCCTCGCTGTGTCCCCTGCTTGGAATCTGTGCTGTTCAGCTGGCTTGCCAACAGTACAGCTAACTGCAGTCCTCCTAATGTGGAGTCTGCTTTTGTAGCTGTCTGTCTCCCACAAGCTTTCCACTTAATCATAACTTTTCCTCTTCAATGACTGTCAAAACTGTTGTAAGTGACCTCTTAAAAACTTTGCAGTAACTCCTTCCCCTATTGCTGGGTCAAATTTTATGTTGTGTGCTCAACAACACTTGGAACAATTCCATACTAATTATGAGTCACTGATTGCCAGCTTGCTCAGCTTAAAAAATAGATATAAATGGAGGATTTCATCACAGGCTTCACAAACAGTGTTTGGGAGAAAACACCATGGCTATTTTAAGAAGAAAAGGAATTTAAAAAATGAAACAAATTTAAAAAGTAAACATCTGTTCTGGACAAAGGAGGAGATCCATAAAATATGCCAATTCACCTCCTTAATGTCCATGACAAGGCTGACAGCTAGAAAGTGCAGAACACAATCAAAAACCTGCAAGGTGGTAGAAATGAACTCTGAAATCTTAACATCATCTCCGAAGTAAGAAAGCACGTTGTGATACAAGTCCTACCAGTAAAAGCCCTTCACTTAGGCAAAGAATATCTGTTATATCTCAGTATTTAAAAGTTTCCCAACCTGTCAGTTGCTCAGACCCATCAAAACCTATGTCCCCTCACTTTGTTCAACTGGTGAACTCTGAAAGTCTGGGAAACCCATGCATAATTAAAAATGTATCCAATTTCCTATAGACATAGGTTAAAAACCAACCTGCCTACATTCAAATTAAATGCACCCTGCGAGTTCCTGACACTCTGATGTGTCTTTCCTTTATAACCTCTCACAGAGATTAGCACCTAAACTAGTAAGTTAAAATCCCATCAAAGATTCTGCTGAGAGATATAGACATATTATGTGATGGATGATTGATGGAGTATAATTTAGGGCTGTATTTAATCAAGAGTTGAGAATTCCTACTCCTGGGAGTGAAAATATGACCCGATCCCACCTGACAGTTACTAGGTCCTGGGCTGGCATGTTACTAGCCATGGCCACTTTAGCATCCCTGGAACTACCCTCAGTTGAGGATGACAGGCCACCTCCATGAGCTGCCAGAACTCTCAGAAGACTGTCAAATTGACTGTCTCTCAGGCTACAGTTAGAGGTGGCCACTGTTGTGCCTTCAGCTTGAAGGAGGGGAAGTGGTCAATGCCATGGCACTTTTGAAGATAAGGTTACATTATTTTCTTATGTTTCCAAGTCCAGCCAGGCATGGGTGGTGACACATTCCAGCTGCAACTTTGCATTAATGGCTATAATGAAGAATCCACAGGGAGGCAACTAGAATTTATCTTCCAATCCAGCAGCTATCTCTCTAACAGCTATAAAACACAATTTATTCAAGAGGTGGCTCTCAGTTAGGCACTTTGAATGCCTCTGAGGTTCCCATGATTTGTAACATTGCCTTAGCAGTGGGAACTTAATGGGGTCCCCTCCATAGCGTTACTAAAATCTAGTCTACTGTGGTTATTTACTTGATAAGAAGAGTGAAAAAAATATTTCGTTTAAATGGTCAATAAATTATGGTGCTGAAAGGGTTTTGGTTGTCCTTGCACATCAGTCACAGAAAGTTAACATGCAGTTACAACAGTATATAGGAAGACAAATAAAGGTTGAAGTACAGAGTAAAGGAGTCTTGCTGAAATTGTGTAACATATTGGTAAGTTACAATACCAATATATTGGTACAATGTCTGTCTCCCTGACCTAAGGAAGATTATGTCTGTCTTAGAAAGGGCACAACAATAGTTCACTGGATTGATTCCTCAGATGAGAAGTTTCTCATATGAAGTCTATACTCTCCAGGAGTAGAAGAATGTAAGATCATCACACTGAAACACAAAAGATTCTGAGAGCAATTGGCATGGTAGTTACTGAGAGACTTGCTGAAGTGTCTGGAACTCGAGAATATAGTCAGAGAATAATAGGCTAACTATTTAGAATTTAGATTAGGAAAAATTCCTTTAGAGCATTTGTGCAAACAGTTCTGTGCAGCTACCAAAGTAATAATTAAGCACATCTTTAGGACACTTAAAGTGCTAGAATCAGGGATTGATCAAGAGTCTTCATCACAGAGGTACAAAGAACAGCAGAAGGATCAGTCAGAAGAGCAGTCATAGCATAAATTGGATGTGGAAAGAATTCACTGCTTGTTCCAAAAGACACTTAATGCCATACTCTTCCTGAAAACCTCTTAATTTTGCCATTTGACCACGATATTATCTTTTTTCTCCACAGACCTCCGCCAAAATTTCTACCTCTATTTAGTAACTTATTCTCCCTGATGATAGTACCTAATATAACTAAAATAATCCAGAAGCTAAGTCGAATGCAGTATTTCTATGTCATAATAGCTTCATTGTCAATTCAAACCCAGCTCTGAGCTTCTTATTGGTGCAATTTGAAAATGAATTCTTAATCCAGTCTCGTGCTTTTAGATGTTACCCGGCTGGCTGCTGCGACCTCAACATATAAATCCTGGAACCGAGGAGGCCTTACATCTTTGCTAAGTCCAGGGACAGATGTGTTTTAAGTTGAATTCTTTGTGCCACTGTTAGGCCACTATGATTTCTCTTCTTTCTCACAAAATGCATAATCAGAGAGAGTTTGTTGAGGACATGGCTGTACTACTATCCTGAGAAGCAACATTTGCTAATGGGAAACTCTTCCCATTGAATTTAGCTGTTCTGTAATGTGCTGTGTAGTGCTGTGTCTAATATGCCCCTGCATTGTTGCATGTGTCAACATTATTCTTTTAAGTGGAATTGCAGATCTTGTGTGCTGCTGATCAACATTTTATTCAGATGAGAAGTAACATTGTAGACCTTCCAATCAACTTTGGCTTTGACTTTATGTCTTATTAATCCTATTGATCATACTCCATTTGTCACTAAGTCACTGAGAACACTGCTCTCTTCCTCACTCTTTAATGCTAGCCTGAATGGTTTCTAAGCTGATGTTTGATAGGGTGAGTGAGGTAACTAGCATAATTGAATTCTGAGAGGGATACTTCTTTTTGTTACCCTATATCTAGATCGGAAGACAGGATGAGTTCTCCTTAATTTCAGCAGCATGTGTGACTTGAAAATTTTATAATTTGGTTCACTGATATTATTTCAGGGCACAATATGAAGACAAACAGACAGACCTACACTTGATGTATGGCATCTTACACCTGCATCTCCAACTCTCTTGTTGTCTTCCATTCCAGGATCCAAAAGACTTAAGTCTCATCAATTTAACACCCGTACGTACTTGGTGCAGTGATTTCTGAGCATAACGCCTTAAGGATGTGTACATGCAAGAATCTGAATGGTACTTCAAATTGAAAAAATACGAGGTGCTAATGAGTGATTGGTACCTGTTGTCTGATATAATGTTTCTGAAGGGTCTATTTTGGAGACTGCATTTGGCTCCACTCAATCTGATGATGTCATACAGTCTTGGGTGGAGTCAAGCTCGTCAGCCTGATGGGGTCAGAATTGTTATCCCTGGTTCCTGAATACTTAATAATTATGTATAACTAGCCATATAATTTGTATCAAATGCAGTAATGCAAGAAAACGCAACTTCTCACTGAGACTCACTAGTGGCACATCCTCTACCACTGTTAACCAAATAGGTTCTTAAACCCAGTATAGAAAGGAGGCTTGGTGATAGTAGCTGATAGTGCTTTGGTCCACAACACATATAACACAGACAGTGAGTGTATAGTCATGATGTGGAGGTGCCGGTGTTGGAATGGGGTGAACAAAGTTAAAAATCTTTGATCTTTTACTATAAATTCTGTGTCCCATGATCCTGCCCCACTAGCTACCTGATGAAGGACCAGCGCAATAAAAGCTTGTACTTCCAAATAAACCTGTTGGACTATAACCTAGTGTTATGTGATTTTAAGTTAGTATATAGGGCAGTGATGTAAGCAATCAAAGCATTTAAACACTGAATGAGAGGATATCATTGTAAGTGTTAAATGGGCTTAGTGCAATGTATCTTGTAATGTGATTGGCTTCCGTTTACCTTTCCTAACTTCTGAAAGTGTAAGGGGTACTGTACCTTTAAAAGAGTTGAAAGACACAGTGCTGGACCAAGCCACTAACATATGATAACTGCCCAGAGTATTGCTCTTTTAAAGATAGCTTTATCTATCAATGACCTGTGAAACAGGAATCCCTAAGGAACAGAAGACAGAGGAAGATACAAAGAGAAGATTTGACAGTTAGCTGGTTTTGAAATTTGACCTTTTTTGGTAAATCTTTAATTGGAAGTTTTATCAGACCACTATTGTAGAAGGGAAAGTAAAAGATAGGTCCAACACCAGCACCTCCACATAATGACTATACACTCACTCTCTGTGTTATACTTGTTGTGGACCCAAGCACTATCAGCCACTGGTTACCACCAAACCTCCTTTCTATACTGGGTTTAAGAACCCATTTGGTTAACAGTGGTTGAGGATGAGCCACTAGTGAGTCCCAGTGAGAAAGGAGTTGTAAATAGTTGTTAGTTAATATTTTATATTTGACTGAAAGAATAAAGTTCTTAAATATTTTGTACTTTCAATATTGACTTTGGGTAAGTTCTTGCCTCTTGAATTTTAACACGTTACATAGAATATAGAATGTTACAGCGCAGTACAGGCCCTTCAGCCCTTGTTGTTGCGCCAATCTGTGAAAATAATCTGATGCACATCTAACCTACACCGTTCTATTACTACCTATATGTATGTCCACATTAAACTCCATTTGCCACTTCTCAGCCCAGCTCTGCATCTAATCTATGTCCCTCTGTAACCCACAACATCCTTTGGCACTACCCACAATTCTGCCTACCTTAGTGTCATCCGCAAATTTACTAAACCATCTTTCTACGTCCACATCCAGATCATCAATAAAAATGACAAACAGCAGTGGCCTCAACACAGATCCTTGTGGCATGTCCTCTCCTGGCTCTTCTTAGCTCTCTCTTTAGATGTTTTCTGGCTAATTTATAATTTCTAAGCCTATCTGAGCCTTAACATCCTCACATAAGCCTCTTCTTCCTCTTGACAAGAGCTTCAACTTCTTTAGTAAACCATGGCTCCCTCTCTCAACAACTACTTCCCTGCCTGATAGGTATATACTTATCAAGGACTCGCAGTAGCTGTTCCTTGAAAGAGCTCCACATTTCAAGTGTGTTCACCCCCTGCAGTTTCCTTCCCCACCCTAAACATCCTAAATTTTGCCTAATGGCATCATAATTGTCTTTCTCCCAGTTATACCTCTTTCCCATCTATATATACCTAACCCTGCCCATTGCTATTGTAAACGTAACCAAATTATGGTCACTATTGCCAAAGTGCTCACCTATCTCCAAATCTAACACCTGGCCGGGTTAATTCCCCAGTACCAAATCCAATATGACACCACCCCTTGTTGGCCTGTCTACATATTGTCTCAGAAAACTCTCCTGCACACATTGAACAAAAACTGACACATCTAAACTACTTTAACTATAGTATTCTCAATCAACATTGGGGAAATTAAAGTTCCCCATAACAACTACCCTGTTACTCTCGCTCCTATCGTGAATCATCTTTGCTATCCTTTCCTCTACATCCTTGGAACAATTTGGAGGCCTATAGAAAATTCCCAACAGGGTGACCTCTCCTTTGCTGTTTCTAACCTCAGCCCAAACTACTTCAGTGGATGAGTCCTCAAACGTTATCTCAGCTGCTGTAATACTACCCTTGATTAACAATGCCACACACCCCCTTTTGCCATCATCTCTGATCTTGCTGAAACATCTAAATCCCAGAATCCCACAACAACCATTCCTGTCCCTCCTGTAGCCATGTCCCTGAAATGGCCACAATATCGAAATCCCAGGTACCAACCCATGCTGCAAGTTCATCCATCTTATTCCAGATGCTCCTGGCATTGAAGTACATACATTTCAAACCAACATCCTGGTTGCCAGTGCCCTCTCGTGATCTTGTAAACTTATCCGTGACCTCACTACCCTCAACCTCCTGTACACTGGAATTACAATTCAGGTTCCCATCCCCCTGCTGCATTACTTTAAACCCCCCACCTGGACAGCATTAGCAAATTGCTCCCCCCCCAGGATATTGGTACTCCTCTGGTTCAGGTAAAGACCATCGTGTCTGAAGAGGTCCCACCTTCCCCAGAAAGAGCTCCAATTATCCAAGAATCCAAAACCCTCCCTCCTGCACCATCCCTGCAGCCACGCTGTGTTCAGCTCCGCTCTCTCCCTGCTTCTCGTTTCACTAGCGCGTGGCATGGGCAACAAATTACAGATAAGAATTCTAAAATTCCATCCTAGCTCCCTGAATTTCTGCCTTAGATCCCCACCTTTCTTCCTACCTATGTCATTGGTGCCGATGTGAACCAAGACTTGGGGCTGCTCCCCCTCCCCCTCAAGGATCCCAAAAACACAATCAGAGACATCACGAATCCTGGTACCTGGGAGGCAACTAACCAATCATGAGTCTCTCTCGTTCACACAAAACCCCCTATTTGTCTCACTAACTATGGAGTCCCCAATGACTAAAGCTCTGTTCCTCTTCCCCCTTCTCCTCTGAGCAGCAAGGACACACTCTGCGCCAAAGACCTGTACCCCATGGCTTACCCCTGCTAAGTCATCTCCCCCAAAAGTATCCAAAACGGTATACTTGTTGTTGAGGGGAATGACCACAGGAGATCCCTGCACTGCCTGCCAGTTCCCTTTCCTACCCCTTACAGTAACCCATCTGCCTTCTTCATGTGGCCATGGAGTAACTACCTCCCTGTAACTCCTTTTGATAACCCACTCCGCCTCCCGAATGATCCGAAGTTCATCCAGCTCCAGCTCTAGTTCCCTAATACGGTTCTCGAGGAGCTGGGGTTGGGTGCACTTCCCACAAATGAAGTCAGCAGGGACGCTAGAGGCGACCCTTATCTCCCACATACTTAAGCAGGAACATTCAACTGCCCTAACCTCTATTCCCACTGTTCTAAATTCCCAAATAGACCTCTGCAAAAATGAAAGACAAAAGAAAACACTTACCACCTTACCAAACATTTGTTTTGGTTAGAGGAGGAGAATGGGTGAGATACATTACCCGAGTAGTGTTTCGGGTAAAGCAACTGCCCAAATATGTAACCTTGTGACCTCTATGATAGCCCCCTGCGCGATGCTTCCATACTTCCTGCTGCTGGAACAACAATGGTGGGCCCTGATGCTAGAGGTGAGTTTTAAAACTTTTTTCCTCACCTTCCTGTCAGCTCCTGCTAGACGCTCCCGAGCACGGGTTAAACCATTTCTGTGTTGCAGGTTTAAAATAGCGGAGGTGGGGTGGTTTAACAAAGTAAAGCTTTTCAATTTTTACGATACTGCATTTCTGTGCTTGAATTTCTTACAAACTACCTTGACTATCTTCTACTATATTAATCCCCCGAGTAGCTCTTCTTAAATCTTTTAATTCATTTATTGTAAAGAGAGTTTCCCCCCCAAAATCTATCATGAGCACCAAATTAAATTTCTACATCAGTTGACAACTAGGAATTGATATTGTTAAAGAATAACAATCAATCTCTCTTAGGTTTATATGCTGTTAACTTTGACTCAGCTCTATAAATGCAACTGAGCAAACAATCTAATTCTGACTTGCTAGACTTGATTAAAACCAAGTTTTAATTTTTATTTGCATACCGTCTTGAACAGGAAAATTGGTAATGTTGTAACATGCATTGTCTATTATGGACAAGTGTACATATTTTGACTTATGGGGCAACAACATCCTGAGGGTAGCATTATGGATCTTGCAGCTGCTCCTGGGATTGCAGGCTTAGTTAAAGATTTATTATAGTTTTTTTACAGTTATTATAGTCATTATACTTTACTAATATAGTTTTTTCATTTTGTTTTATTAACATTTAAAAAAGCCAAAAAGCAAGCAAAAAATTTGATTTTTGTTTCAAACAGACTTTGTTTTAAATGAGCTTTTTAAGGATGTATAGTACACAGCTGAAGATTTTTTTATTTTTAATTCAGAAATTTAAAACATCTATATGTGTTTTAGAAGTTTTTGTTACATTGCAAAGGGTTTTCTTTGAAAAATCGAACCTCTTTTTTACAAAAAAGAGTTGTGTTTTCATTCTGGAGAGTTCTACATGTGGTCAGCTCTAGAGGATATTTATTTTCTTCGAGGAATTTATTGAAGAGGAATTGTTTTTATTCAGTTAATCAGCTAAGTGGTAGATTTTATTTAAGTTTTATATGTTTGATATATATATATATTTTAATGAAAGGTAGTTTATTTTGTATATAAGGTGTTATTGAAACATTTTTTTTTGAGTCTTAATGTTAAAGATTAAGGCCATATATTAAGTACAGAGTGAGATGACGAGTGGATTTAGAAAAGTTCTTACTCAGCAGGATCAGTCAGATAGATGGGTGACTGTCAGGAAAGGTAAGAAGGTAGTTCAAAAGTCTCCGATGGCTATTCCTCTATCAAATAGATATTCCATTTTTGGACCTGTTAAAGGGGATAGTCTCTCTGAGGAAAATGGAAGGGCCAGTCAGTTATTGGACACTTGGAATGATTCTTCTGTTAAGCAGAGTTTGACAAGATTTAGTAGAATTATTGTCAGAGAGGACTCTCCTGTCAGAGGTATAGAAAGATTCTGTGGCAGTGAATGTAAATTTAGGATAGTTTGTTGCTTTCCTGGTGCTAGGGTTAAAAATGTCTCTAAACATTTTAAGCACATTGTTCAAGGTGAGATTGAGAAGCCAGAAATTATTGAATACATTGGTAAGAATGACATCTTTAGGGGAAAGATTAAAGCAGTACAGAGTGTATTTAATAGGTTAGGTAGAGATTTTAAAAAACCCTGTAAGTAGTAATTTCTAGTTTATTACCAATGCCAAACTGAAATGAGGGAAGGAACAAAAAGTTAAAGGAGAGAAATCAATGGCTGTATTGTTCAGGGATTCAGGATTTTGGATAATTGGAGTGTCTTTTGGGATAGAAAAAACCTGTTCAAAAAGGTTTGAGACACCAGAGCTATTCCAGATACTTAGCTGAAAGGTGTACAAGATAGGCAGCTCAATGTTCCAGGTTTTTGATGCTATAGGAAGGACAGAAAAAGAGGCAAGAAAGGAGGGGAGAGGTGGCATTTTTGACTAAGGAATACATTACTGCTGTAACTAAGGAAGATATTTCTGAAAATTTGTCCAGTGAAATAAATGGTTGGAAATTACAAATAAGAAAGGAAAGGTCACTTTGATGGTATTGCACTATAAGCCTCCCAATATTAAGAGAGAATTTGAGAAACAAATATGTAGGGAGATTTCAGATATATGTAAGCATAATAAGTTTGTAGTAATGGGGAATTTTCATGTTCCAAACATTGACTGGGACTACCATGGTGTTAAAGGTTTGGATAGTGAAGAATTTGTCAAATGTGTTCAAGAAAATTTTCTTTATCAGTAAAGAAAATTCTTTATAGATTCTCCTATTCTCTTTATAGATTTTCTTTATAGATTCTCCTATTAGAGAAAGAGCAAACCAGACCTTCTTTTGGACAATAAGTCAGGGCAAGTGACTGAAGTAAAAGTGGGGGAAAACTTTGGGTCTAGCAATCATAATTCTATTAGTTTCAAAATGGTTATGGAAAAGGATACGCCATCCATAAAGGTTAAAGTTTTTAATTAGAGTTAGGCAAATTTTAATGGTATGAGACAAGAACTTTCAAACATTGATTGGAGTAGATTGTTCACAGGTAAAAGGACGTCTGACAAGTGGGAGATGTTCAAGAGTGTGATGACGAGATTAAGGAATAATAGATGAATAAAGATATTGAGGTTCTAGTAAAGAGTAAAAGAGAATCTTATTTTAGATATAGACAACTTGGTTCAATTGAATTTCTTAATCAATATAAAGTGTAGAGGCATTCTTAACAGAGAAATCTTAAGAAGGCTTTGAGATAGAATTGGCAGATAAGGTTAAGGATAATTCAAAGAGATTCTACACATACATTAAGAGCAAGAGGGTAACTACAGAGAGGCTAGGGCCTCTTAAAGATCAAGGAGGTCATCTTTGTGTTGAACCCCAGGAGATGGGAGAGATACTAAATAAATATTTCACATTAGATTTTACTGTGGAGAAAAAAATGGAGTCCAGAGAAATAAACTTTGATGTTTGAAAAACAATTCACATTACAGACAAGGAGGTTCGGGAGGTCTTAGAGAATATAAAGGTGGATAAACCTCTGAGACCAGACCTAGTGTATCCCAGAACACTGTGGGAAGTAAGGGAGGAAATTATGAGACCCTCTTGCAGAAATATTTGCATCACTTATAACTACGGGTGAGGTGTCTGGTGACTGAAGGGTGGCTAATGTACCTTTGTTTAAGAAAGGTTGTAAGGAAAAGCTGGGGAACTATAGACCTGTGAGTCTTACTTCAGTTGTGGGTAAATTGTTGGAGGTGATTATAAAAGGTAGGATTTAAGGACATTTAGACAGGCAAAAATTGATTAGGAATAGTCAGCATGGTTTTGTGCGAAGAAAATAGTGTCTCATAAACATGATTGACTTTTTTGAGAAAGTTTCCAAAAAGGTTGATGGCAGAGCAGTAGATGTTGTTTATTTGGATTTTAGGAATGCCTTTGACAAGGTTCCGTATGGTCAACTAATTAGTAAAGTTAGGTCATATGGGATTCAGGGTGAGCTTGCTATTTGGGTACATAATTGGATTAACGACAGGAGACAGAGAGTAATGACGGAGGGTTGCTTTTTGGACTGGAGGCCTGTGACCAGTGGTGTTCCATAGGGATCAGTTCTGGGTCCTCTTTTGTTTGTCATTTATTTTAATGATTTGCATGAGAATATAGAAGACATGGTTAGTAAGTTTGTGAATGACACCAAAATTGGTGGCAAAGTAGACAGTAAAGGAGGTTTTGTAAGGTCACAAAAGGATCTTGATCAAATGGGTCAATGGGCTGAAAAATGGCAGGTGGAGTTCAATATTGATCAATGCCAGGTATTGCACTTTGGTACAACAAACAAGGATAGGGCTTATACTATTAACGGTAGGGCCTGGGTGGTATTGTAGAACAGAGGGACCTAAGGGTTCAGGTACATAATTCTTTAAAGTTTGCATCAAATATAGACAGGATGGTTAAAAAGGCATTTAACACGCTTATCTTCATTGCTCAGTCCTTTAGATATAGGAATTGGGACATTATGTTGAGGTTGTACAGGACATTGGTGAGGGCTCTTCTGGAATAGTGTGTCCAGTTCTGGTTGCCCGGTTACAGGAAGGATATTATCAAACTGGAGAAGGTTCAGAAGAGACTTACAAGAACATTGATAGTTACGGAAAGTTTGAGTTACAAAGAAAGGCTGGATAGGCTGGGACTTTTCTCACTGGAACACAGGAGGTTGAGAAGTGACCTGAAAAAAGTTTATAAAATAATGAACGGTATAGATAGAGTTGATGATAGTTGTCTTTTCCCTAATATGGGAAATTTCAAGACTAGGGGGACACATTTTTAAGGTGAGAGGAGAGAGATTTTAAAAAGACGTAAGAGGCATTTTTTTTACACAGAGAGTAGTGGAATGAACTTCCTGAGGAAATAGTGGGTGCAGTTACAATTACACCATTTAAAAGACATTTGGATGGATACATGAATAGGAAAGGTTTGGAGATTATAGGCCAGGAGCAGGCAGGTGAGACCAGTTTAGTTTGGGATTATGTTTGGCATGGACTGTTTGGACCAAAAGGTCTGTTTCTGTGTTGTATGATTCTATGACTCTAAAAATTAAAGAATGGTGCATATGCACCAAGTTATATTATTCATACAAATACCAGAAAGAAAGATCCTTTATGATCTTGTCAACAGATGTTATGTACAATTTATTTTACAGTAGGTAATTTATACAGATGTATAAATAATCATAAAATTCTACAATACTTTCTTATATTAAAAATCTTAGTCATATTTAAACTATGGTTTTTATTTGTAGTAATTTATTAAGATACATAATGGTTAGTTAGTACATTATGTGGAGGACATACTTCAAGGCTCAGTTAAATTCTAGACATCTTGCAAATGTTAAACTTATTTTATGTGCTACAGTGTCTCTTGCAATAACCATATCTCAATCCTTATTGAGTATTTTGGTGCTGATTTAAGATCTAACTGTGAAGGAAGTTTGCAAAATTAAGGGAAAAAATAGTTATTTTTTAATTACCACTTGGCACATCTACTCTAATGCAAAGTATCTGTGCTCTCTTATGGCATCATTCTAATAAATTATTAAACTAGAACTGTTGATATATTGTCAGCCATGTACATACATTTTATGAAAATGAGTTTTACAGTAGGCTGGGATTTATAACAAACCTTGGCATATGCTGCTAATTCACGTAGACAGTCCTGTCAGTTTTGGTTCATAAATAATTGACAAACAGGGCTTGGAGTTCAGCTAGTGTTAGTGCTTCAGCTGTTTAATTTTTGCAGTGTAATGGATGAATATTTGTTTATAATCTGTGTACACGGACCTTATGTCAAGTCCCCTGTCTAATTTGCATAGTTATATTGAGATGGTATAAGTGTAATGAGTGTATGAAGATGATGAATTGTTTTCTGCTCTGTGTGCCACCATTTGGCACAGTGTGTAAATGTTTGATTAGTTTTGAATGGATTACTGATAGCTTATCCAGTTCAGGGGTTAAAGTGAGCATAGCCTTACTCCCAGAGCTTTCATAATCCCCCTTGTGACATCCTTCAATATAGTCTACAGTGCACATTATTTGAATGGAGAAACCAATATTCTATAGATGCAAACTAAATTGGTAAAGTAACTGTAATCACCTTTCTTGTAAAACATTCAAACTCAGCTCCCATTTAAAAGAATTTGATCTCTATGGCAAATCATTAGCTACAAGATGACACAAAGATCATGGTAGTTGTGGATAGTGTAGAATGTTGTCAAAGGATACAGTGGGATATTGATCAGTTGCAGATATGAGTGGAGAAATGGCAGATGAAGTTTATTCCGGGCAAGTGTGAAATATTGCACTTTGAGACCTCAAATGTTAAGGGATAACAAACAGTTAATGGCAGGACCCTTAACAGCATTGTTGTACAGAGGGATCTTGGGATCCTAGTCCTTAGCCTCCTGAAAGTGGCCACACAAGTAGATTGGGTGGTAAAGAATGTGTATGGCATGCTTATCTTTATTGGTCAGAGCATTGAGTACAAGAGTCAGGAAGTGATTTTGCCGCTTTATAAAACTTTGGTTAGGCCGCACTTAGAGTATTGTGTTCAATTTGGGAAGGATGTGGAGGCTTTGGAGAGGTTGCAAAAGAGGGTTACCAGGATGCTGCCTGGATTTCAGAGTTTGAGCTATAAGGAGTGGCTGGACAAACATAGGTTGTTTTCCCTGGAGCAACAGAGGCTGAGGGGAGACCTGATAGAAGTGTATAAAATTATAGGGTTGACAGTCAGACTCTTTTTCCAACGGTTGAAATGTCTAATGCTAGGGGGCATGCATTTAAGGTGAGAGAGGAAAAGTTCAAAGGAGATGTGAGGGGCAAGTTTTTGTACAGAGAGTGGTAGGTGCCTAAATGTGCTGCATTCTCGGTAGTGGTGGAGGCAGATATGGTAGGGGTGTTCAAGGGGCTTTTAGATAAGCACACGAATAAGCAAGCAATGGAGATTTCCTTCAGGCAGAAGGGATTAATTTAATTTTGCATCATGTTTGGCACAACATTGTGGGCCAGAGGGCCTGTCCCTGGCTGTACTGTTCTATGTTCTATGTTGTACGAGTAGTTCATCTTTCTAAATCCATAGTGATGGAAAAGTCAGATCAACTTAAAGAATAAATATTTGTATATTTCCCACTTGGTGGCATGAAAATGGAAGATTCTTCAGCTGGACATTGCACCTTTGTAAAAGTATTGTACAATGATACTGTACACTGCTAGAACTGCATCTGTGTCACTTTAGTTTTTGGGTTGGTGAGCACATAACAAAATAGAGAATTGGAACATGGAAGTAGGTGTAGAAAACCAGCCTTTGGAGCCTATTGGAGTTATGAATGGAGAGGGGTAGCCTAGTGGTATAATCATGTGACTGTTAATCCAAGGACCCAGGTAATGTTCTTATGGGTGGCAATGGGCGGCATGGTGGCACAAGTGGTTAGCACTGCTACCTCACAACACTAGAGACCCGGGTTCAGTTCCTGCCTCAGGCAACTATCTGTGTGGAGTTTGCACATTCTCCCTGTGTCTGCGTGGGTTTCCTCCCACAGTCCAAAAAAAACCTGCAGGTTAGGTGAATTGGCTATGCTAAATTGCCTGCAGTGTTAAGTGAAGGGGTAAATATAGGGGAATGGGTCTGGGCGGGTTACTCTTCGGAGGGTCGGTGTGGGCTTGTTGGGTTGAAGGGCCTGTTTCCACACTGTAAGTAATCTAATTAAAGGGTACAGTGATTTCTTAGACATGTCATAAAGTGTGGAGTGGGTTAGTCCAGTTATGAATGGAGAACAATATAATGAGTTGTCAGTCTGGTTATAAACAGCGGAGAATACAATGATGGTTAGTCCAATTATAAATGGAGAAGAGTGCATTTATTTCTTGTCTGGGTTTAAATGATGGAAGTTTTGCAAATATCTAGTTCATGATTCATTTGTTTCGACCCATAACTTAACTTCAGGATTAATGTTTAACAGTAGAAAATGGAATAAATATAGCTAAAGCACCTTTGAAGTCTAGTGTGCTCAACATGCTGGAGTCATGATGCCCTAAAAGGTTAACAGCCAGAGAATCAGAAACAGGAAGTGGTTTGCTCAGCAAGGAGTGGTGTTTACGTTGTTTGCAGCAATGACAATCTAGAGAGGTTGCTTTCTTTGGGAGTTAAAACTAAGTCGGTCCAAACCAGTGTATGAATTCTGAAAGACTGTAAAACTCATTCACTTTATGCAATCAAGGAATAAATTGTAAACGAGAGATACATAACCTAAAAGTTAAGTTAAAGATAGCTAAATTAAGGCCATGTTATCAGAGAGGTGGGGTGAAGCTAAGCATGGTTCTCTGGTTTCAACCGATCAGTATGTTGGCTGTGAAATGTCAGTTGTAACTTGGGCTACACTGTGAGCACAATTGTTACTTAACTTGGTTTCCAGTGTAATTTTTAGTATAATCTGGATTATTTAATAAATTATGTCCAATAGCAGAGTCACATTTTATGGTAGACATATTGTTCTGAGGTTTGCAAGCATGGACTACTAGTTGAATACAATCACATGCTGCTTCCTGCAAATGATCAATAAGATATGTTACTTGAGATGATCTACCAGTCATTGGGATTTATGGTGTAAAGAACAGGCATTACGCTGAAACTAATATCACATTGCTCATCTGTGTGATGGCTGAATCTCCTTTAGAGAAGGAAGTCTGCCATCCTTACCTGGTCTAACCTACCTGTGACTACAAACCCATAATGTGGTTGACTCTTAACTGCCCCCTGGGTAATTGGGGATGATCAATGTTGGTCCAGCATGTGATGTCCAGATTCCATGAAGAAAAAGGAAAGTTTTGAGGAGCTCGATCTCAGCATCAACCTTACAGGCTGAGCAGATAGATAGAACCCTATGAACAAGGGTTCCAATAAATGAGATAATAACACATGGAATTGTAGAAATGTCAATGTATATATAGTCCAGTGAATGTAGATTTTCAGTAGATAGTAGAAGAGTACCAGTTGAGTGGATTTCTCAACCAATACATCAAGATAAAAGAAACTTCATGTCAATGATAAATTTGAGCACAGGATAGAGTTTATTAATATTAAAAAATAAAAAGTGCTGGAGAAATGCAGCAGGTCTGGCAGCTTTTCTGAAGAATTAAATAGTGGAGCAGATTTTATCCCAGCCTAGTGAAGAGTTATATATGGCAACTCTCCTCAATTCCCATTGTAGCATGCTGAGAAGGAATTGCCTGAGAAATTAAGTTTTCCTCTGGGCTATTCTTTTTTGCCTGGAATCCTCCAAAGGTCTTCCTAAAAATCTGAAAAGTTGGATGGATCCGATGAAAATATGTGAAATAGTTACTCAGGAAACATTAGACTATCGCATACATAGTCTAACTCCCGAGTAACTGAAAATAATCCCATGCTTACCTCACACACATGCACCCAACTACACCATCCCCAAGACACATTAGCCTCATCCCCAGACCCTGACCTGACACCACTAGGGCCTGATATATCCATCCACCTGGGACCTGACAACCCACTGGGAATCTGACATGCCTACCCAACAACCTTACTCGAGACCCAACACCTCTGAACTAGGACCTCATATCTCCCCTTGTGGACCTGACATCCCTATCCTTCAACCTGACCCAGCACCTTTGTGAGATCCCACCTCAAAATCTCCCCTGCCACGAAGACTGGACTCAATCCCAACATCCCTACCCCAACCCTGTCATTGGACCCAAACCACTGGATACAACCACCAATTCCTCATCTTGCGGTGTTCCGCAAGGATCTGTTTTGGGACCATTGCTGTTTGTCATTTTTATAAATGACCTGGAGGAGGGGCTAGAAGGTTGGGTGAGCAAGTTTGCGGATAATACGAAAGTCGGAGGAGTTGTTGACAGTGAGGAAGGATGTGGCAGGTTACAGCGGGATATAGAGAAGCTGCAGAGCTGGGCAGAAAGGTGGCAAATGGAATTCAATGTAGCTAAATGTGAGGTGATTCACTTTGGGAAGAAAAACAAAAAGATGGGGTACTGGGCTAATGGTCGAATACTTGGTAGTGTGGATGAGCAGAGGGATCTTGGTGTCCATGTACACAGATCTCTGAAAGTTGCCACCCAGGTAAATAGTGCGGTGAGGAAGGCATATGGCGTACTGGCTTTTATTGGTAGAGGAATTGAGTTCCGGAGTACTGAGGTCATGTTGCAGTTGTATAAGACTCTAGTGCATACTACGTCAACCCAAGGGGGCATAGCTTTAAATTAAGAGGGGTAGGTATAGGATAGATGTTAGGGGTAGGTTCTTTACTCAGTGAGTCGTGAGTTCATGGAATGCCCTGCAGTAGCAGTGGTGGACTCTCCCTCTTTATGGGCATTTAAGCGGGCATTGGATAGGCATAT
Source organism: Chiloscyllium plagiosum (assembly GCF_004010195.1). Taxonomy (NCBI): domain Eukaryota; kingdom Metazoa; phylum Chordata; class Chondrichthyes; order Orectolobiformes; family Hemiscylliidae; genus Chiloscyllium; species Chiloscyllium plagiosum. Next base: position 30,036,776 of record NC_057731.1, on the reverse strand, counting down.
GGAGGATAGTGGGCTAGTGTAGGTTAGGTGGGCTTGGATCGGCGCAACATCGAGGGCCAAAGGGCCTGTACTGCGCTGTATTCTTCTATGTCTATGTTCTATGTTCTGCTGGAATGGATCTGAGTCATTTTCCTGCTGCACAGACTTGTATCCTACAGGTCTGCCACCCACTCACCTCACCCGTTTCTGGAGCCAATTTCACACCCCAGCTTGACGTATGCTAAACACTTACTTGCTCCCCAGACACCTTACATTCTTCTATGCTACCCAACTTGCACCATACTTCTTCCTCAGCTGGCACCCTATTCCCACCTTGGTTGGCAGCCTACATACTTGACACCCAACCCATTTGGTTCCCTACCTACCTGGCATCAAACCCCTTTCACATCTGACATCCTACCATCTGAAAACTAGCCCTTCCCCTATTTACCTGGAACCCCAGCACCCTACTTACCTGGCACCGTACCCTCTACCCATTTTGACATCCTATTACTCAGCAGTCTTGCATCATATTTACCATAAATATTTACCATTTAACATTGGATGTCAAAGTGGCTGCCAGGAAATTTACATTACATAGCAGCTGACTGCTATGAAAAGGGGACTTGATTTGCCATCCTCTGACAGTTCTACACTACAAATGAACAGTCAAAAATGGAAGCATGCCATTTTTGGAGACCTGAGCAGAATCTTGTCTCAGAAATGTAGAGTTCTCTTCTTTAGTAAAAAGAAAGAGCTAACTGCTGATCTGTGTGAGATTGCCAGTCCTCAGAAAATTTGGCCCAGAGTTCACATTTTCGAGTCCAATTTGACTCTCTTTCGGAGCTATTATTTAATGGTGTAGCTGTGGATTCAAATATCACAAACATGTCATCTGCTTATCAGAATAATGCAAAAAGTGGGTAGTAAGTCATTGTTCCATCAAAATCATACTTCTTGTGGTAACTAAGAAAGATGTTAGCAAAAGCTTGGTGTAGGTGCGATCCCATTGTAATGCCATCTATTTGGGCATGATGTGGAGGTGCAGGTGTTGGACTAGGATGGACAAAGTCAGAAGTTGTATGACACCAGATTATAGTCCAACAGCTTTATTTGAAATCACAAGCTTTCTGAGCACTGCTCCTTCATCAGTTGAAGACTTCACCTGAAGAAGGAGCAGTGCTCCGAAAACTTGCGTTTTCATATAAACCTCTTGGACTATATCTTGTTATCGTGTGATTTCTGAATCTGTTTAGGCATACAGGGTGTCACTGAATCTGAACTCAACTGCATGAGTATCTAACTTTGTGAGTTTCATGGACACAGATTGAGACACGGATTAATGTTGCATAATTTCAAGGCAAACCTTCATATATAGGGTGTATATGTAAACCCAACAAATGAACTGCAGCAGTCCTGATGAAAAGATTTTGTCAACAAAATACACACTGTGCGCAAGTTCATACCATGAGGACCTGCCATTAGAGATGACCATATAGATACGATCAGAGGCATTTGTTGGGCTTGATTAAGAGTGGCAACCTTCCTGGTGATTTATACTGTAGGACTCATCCTCATGACTCATTGCATCCATCCATTTATGAGCCACCCAATACATGCAAAAGTGATGTTCTTTATGCCTTACTTTATCTATGACTGGCTCTGCAGACCATGCATTGGCCAAATGATTGTGTGAACTGCTGCAACAAGTCCTAGATTAGTTTTCCAAATGCACTTTGAAGGACCCCTTCGCTTTTATGAACATTTTATGTGACATTTAATTATTGAGACCATGAGCATGTCCATGTGTGCTTTTGACATTGCCAATTTATTTACCAATATAACATTCAAGGAAGCCATTGACATTTACACAATGTCACTCTATCATGACAGTTTGTATTCACCATAGGTGTTTGAAATGCATTTGCCCACGCTAGAAGGTATATATATTAAAACATAGAACCTTGCTTTATGTAAGCAAAAAGAACCCATTGCATTTTTTTCATTGGGAAAAAGAAGATTATTGATCTCTGTTGCATTCCTGATCAATCAGAGCCTACCTGCGTGGTCTGAGAACTAATATTTACAGTTATGTGTTCATGCTATAACTTAGTGCCAATGATGGCCCATCCCTCTTCTTGTGGTACAGAAATTATTCCAGCCTGTTGGTTGCATCTGATTCCTGAAGAATGCACAACAAAATACTTTAAATGCCTTGTCTCCTTTCAGCATCATTTAAGATTTTCAAAATTAAAGAATTGGAAACCTTTGCAAAGAAGACAGAGATTTACTGAGATTTTGTGACTTACAGTATCATTACTGTCAAGGTGGGACCTGTCTTGACTGTTTGGCTATTTAAAGTGCACTGTGAGGTTTTATCTGATAACTGACATTACCTCATGTTAATTCTGAATGTTACAGCCCAAGCTGTAGATATAGCATACATAGTTTAGAATCACTATAGGGGTGGCACAGTGGCTCAGTGATCAGCACTGCTGCCTCACAGCGCCAGGATCCCAGGTTCAATCCCAGCCTTGGGTGACTGTCTGTGTGGAGTGTGCACATTCTCCCTGTGTATGCGTGGGTTTTCTCCGCGTGCTCCGGTTTCCTCCCATAGTCCAAAGATGTGCAGGTCAGGTGAATTCGCCATGCTAAATTGCCCCATAGCATTAGGTGCATTCTTGATAGGGAAGTGGGTCTGGGTTGGTTACTCTTCCGAGGGTTGGCATGGACTGGTTGGGCCAAAGGGCCTGTTTCCACCCTGTAGGGAATCTGAATACTATCATACCTACTTAGTTGTTATTGCTTATGTTTTTAAGTTTGTGCAATAAAGTTTTTATTTGACATTTCAGTTCCATCCCAGAATCCCGTCACTTGTTTTCCTACCCTGTTTCATCACTTATTCTAGAAGATGATGGTCCATAAAGCTAGATCATAGTAAGGATCTGGTTTGTCCAGTATTCTCATAAATGGGATCGTAAGCAGATACAGCAATAGGTTAGTCTAGTTATAATTGGATAAGGACAAAATGATGTGTTTGTATGATCATTCATTTTTGAAATATGACAAGAGTTGAGGAACACATATTGCCTAGTGTGTAGTTTATCATATTTTCATCTCAACAACTAAGATGATCCATACAAACATTGTTGTAGATCACTTTTGGAAATGAGTCCTTTCTCCTGTGTCTACACATATAGATAACTTAAGTCAAAGCACGTAGAACAAGATAGGATACAAAAGACTATAAGCTCAAGTGGGAATTTTTCTGAATTTTCATCAATTTAAATCAATAGACAAAAAATCAGGCAGTCCAAACAAATGGTCTACAATCATCCCTACGCTGTATTGGGATATAAAAATTCCCAGGTACAAGATAGTTTTACTGCAGCATTATGCCCAGAATAAAGCTCCACAGTAGAATTTGTTAGACAAAGTATTCTTATTTGGTTTAGTACCTTGAATATAGTTGAAACTTTGCTACTACTGTACATAAGAACAAGGGTAACTAAACTTTCAGGATTTCTATGGAGTTTCCAAGAATAGAAGATTAACCTCCATGACTTCACTGACAATAAAGCCCAGGAGAAAAATCACAGGAAAATTAAAACAAAATTATATATTTTTTTTTCTTTCAAAAATTGGAGTAAGTAAGAATTGTCAACAGCTATTTCAGTCAAGGTCAAGATTAGGTTAATTAGATTAGATTAGGTCAATTAGATTAATTGGGTAACAGTCTTACCCTTACCCACTGGAATATAAAGACAATAAACCATGAACCACTGTTGAAAGTAAGGATGGTGGGGAGATCATGTGATGAAGCTTCCAGGATTGCAACTAACCAGAGTTGTCAACCCTGATGAAAACTGCAATACTTTTCCAAAATCCATGCATACTTTACAATTTGAAGCATTGACAACTTCAGTGTTCACAACCATATGTAAAGTCATGGGTTGCTGAAAGTATCCTATAACATTCACTAAAACTGAGGAACGTTTGTTCATTCCTAGTACTGAATGACAGAAGGTAAAGTCAAATAAGTATACAAAAATGGCTTGTTTTCTAAAAAAAAGTTATTTCCTTAAACTTGAACTTAAATAATGTAAGTTTATTTTCTGAAAGGATAATGTTCCTATCACCTCCATCAGTGCAGTCCTAATTTGGTTGTTTTGTATTCTGCCAAAATGGAATTATTACTCAAAATTTCAATGTTCTCTTTCATCCTTCAAGAGATATAGACCTAGAAATTGGATCTCAATGTACTGAAGTTTGGGGCACAAAACATGGGCTAAAGGACTAATTTTACAGTATGGGGTTGGACAGTATTCTGGCATTGTCAGGCAATCCTGACAACTGCCAGGAAGAGATGATAGTGACATTGCATGTGTTAATGAAGTGCCAATGTACATTTTCAGAGCTATTCTGAAAATTGGCGAAAATTGAACAGACTGTAAATTAGGATTGCCCTGATCAATTTTTTTAGGAGCTTCGGGTGCGTGGTGGTAAAGAAAGGAGACTGTCAGCTAAAAGATGGCTTCTCATGAATTGTAGAGTCAGACTGTTGCTCTTCTCCAAATCATTAGTGAGCCATTTCTGTGCTGTGCTAGGTTCCTTGCTGCTCTCCTCTATTTTTGACCTTTCAAGATTTGCATTGGAGAATGGGGTTGGGGAGCAAAGCAGCTAGCTCAACTTGGAAAGTCTTAAACTGGTGAGCTGCCTCTGTAGGAATTACATGCATCTAAAGCTAACTGCAATTAATAAGATAAGACTTGAGATTCAACTTCAGAAGATCATTAGGTCTCCAGCATCAGGTATAGACCAGGAGAGTTCTAACCATTTTGTATCAAATAATGAACCAAAACCAATTATCAGGCCATACTTCCTCAAACTACTTTCATTGAGGTGTTGAGTCATCTGACACTCTACAATTCAAATAAGTCATTAAACTAAGGTCCAAGAGAGGACAAAAAAGTTCCGTAATACTATCTTGAAGAAGTGCAGCAAGAAAGCTTCAGTGTCCAGGTCAGTACTTATTCTTCCTAACAGATTATTTTGTTATTATCACCTTGCTGTTTGTGGAAATTTGCTGTGCTCATTGGTTGCATTCCTTTCTTACATTGCAGCAGTGACCACACTTCTGAAGTATTATAATGGCTGTGAAAGATGTAATATAAATATAGTCTTTCTTCCTTTCATATTACACTTCCTCTAAGAAAAGATTACACTTCCATTAATTAATTTACTACTCAATTTAATGTGAAAAACAAAATGATAATCCTTGCAATAATTAATTAATTAATTCTTGCTAGATAGTGGTCAGTACAAACACCCATCATTGGTGTACCAGCTAGTTGTAAATTTTATCATAAACTCTGGCCCCTGTACAAGGAATGAAATTTATGGCGTGTAGAGCGTTTCTACAGTTTTCTTTATTCACTTTAATTGAAAACTTAGTGGCAAGTTTCTGAACTCATTAAAGATAAAAGGGGAAAAAATTCAATTCACTGCCACTACAGATGTTTGAATTTAATGCCATGATTTCCTGCACCCAAAGCAATCTGGATGAAATGTTTGGGGAGCTTGCATCAAACACACTTCCAAATATGCAAATTAGAATCCAGTGTCATTTCTGGGCACTCGAATGGAAAATCTGGGTACAAGTGGGTGGAATTTGTGCAGGAATTTCTCCACTTCAATATATAAAGCATTTTTTAACCTGATCAAATTCCTTAAAGGACAATTGATAATTGTTCATGAAATTGTTCCATAATATATTTGTGAGCCACAGAACTAGAATGTTTCAACGTGAATGCAGGTTAAGCAGAGATGATTTATATTTATAGATTTAGCTCATCACCATGATCTGGTTTCCTTCAATGAAAGAATACCTTTTAAAACTTTAGAAGATGCTTATGTACAAGAGATTGAAAATAAGTGCTACATAAAAGGTAGGCTCCTGAAACATTTATTTGTTGCCAAAAAGCATCAGCTACAAGCCTCTAACTCTGTTAGTATTCTGGCTGCCTGTTCAAAATACTTATCTGTTTGAAGGTAGGATTGCCAATTGTGTATTCTCGAAGGTTTCATCACATGATCTCCTGGCTCTGTCTGTCTTGCCCAATTCAATAGATCTTTTTCCTGTCTTGCACTACTTTTATATCAATTATTTTAAAAGGATGCAATTTTGAATACTTTGATTTTTTTTCCTGGTTTATTTATCATTAATTCTTTTGCATGTCAGGACAATCCAGGATGTTGACAGTTCTTTTCAATAGATCCTGCAATCTGAGGGGTCACTATGTAACTTTATATGGAGATTCAACCATCAGATGCCTGCCTGATGAAAGCATGAGGGAGAATTCTAACCATTCTGCATAATGTAATGAACTAAAATCAATTTTCAGGCAGTACTTCTTCAGACTACTGTCATTGAAATGTTGCATCATCTTTCACTCTAGATGATTTTTTTGGTATCACTTCTATTTTATGAGCATTGTACTTGAATGTTTCTGCTAATTCCACACACTCTCCTTTCAGAAAGCCTCTTTAAGATAAAATATTAAGGCTTTATAGATAGCGAATACGACATTTACTGTGTGATACTACGGCTGAGATTCTTGTTGTGGGGTTAGAGCAACTTTCTCTATTTATTAAAGCAGAAAAAACAACAACAAAATCAAAGAGAGATGTTCAGAATTATTGAGGGCTTTAATAAATATCTACTTCCATTTGTTGTTGTGCCAGTAGCTATCGGGAACACAAATCATGTAATTTTTACCTATTCTGACATGGAATTCCTTACCATAACATTTGTGAAAGGAAAATACATACAATAGCTTTAAAGAAGAAAATGTTAAGTATTCTTCTTCAGTTCTCTGCCTGAAGGCAAGTCTGACCCAAAGTGCCATGACCTCAACTTGTTTAAGACATGGTTGTCAGCCCCAAGTTCACCTCAGATGGAATTGATCAAATCCTGCATTGTTGGCACCAATCTAATCCACTTTAGTCATTCAGCCAGCTGAACCAATTGACTACCCAAGAATTTCAAGTTATTGTGAATAGTGCTGGTAGAAGCTTCAAAATTCTGTCCCTCTTCCACTTTCACCATAATGGAAAAATTCAAAATAGACGCGCAACCTGTTTGACTGTATTATGAATGTATCTTCCATGGCCATCAAGATCTGGAGTGGGACTAAACCAAACTTCCATTTCAGAGGCAGAATTTCGACCCACTGTAGCACAAGGATGCCTATGAAATATTCAGGAAGGAAAATTTAGGAGCGAAAAAGAAACAGGAAAGAAGCTCTGTCGTGCAATGGATAGCGCTTTGGACGTCTAGTCTGATGCTGTTGAAGGCATTCAAACATTATAGGTTCAAGTCCCACCAGAGTCGAGTTTTAAGGACCTGCGTTCCAATTCAAGCCTCAGGTAACTGCCTAGGTGGAGTTTGCACGTTCTTCCTGTGTCCGTGTAGGCTTCATACGAGTGCTCCAGTTTCTTCCCACAGTCCAAAGGTGTGCAGGGTAAGTGGATTGACCGTAGGTTCCAGGGATGTTCAGGCTATGTGGATTACCCTTGGGGAATGCAGGGTTACAGGGTGCTGGACTGCTATTCGGAGGGTCAGTGTGGACTTGATGGTCCGAATGGCCTGCTTTCCCACTGTAGTGATTCAATGATTCTATGAGGAAAGGGACTGGAATTCCATAAATATTGTCTTTTGCCACTGGGAAACAAAACATATTTTGCATTATCTGCTCTTTCCCTACATCTACTTTTTCTCTTTGTTATTGTGGGTGTTTTAAATCCATATTACATCCACGGAAAATGATTCTTGAAGTGCAGCAAAGTTCAGACAGTCCAGAAACTTCCTAAATGAAACAATAACAAGAACTGCTTGTAATTTTGGTTTGTCCCATGAATAACTCTATTGCATTTTCTAACTGATTTGATGACAAATGATCAAAACATTTATTTGTCATTTTTTTTCTTATCACTTTGTTTTTAAATAGCAGACTGTGAAAAATCAATACAGATTAAGAATAGCTAAGCCTATTTCCAAAAATTCTTGGGAGTGATGATAGAGGCAATATTTTATTGCACTGTGTGATGCTCTTGTTTGCACTAATGATCAGTATATGCACTATATGAAAACTACAATTTTAAATAAATTGAGTCTCAGTGCTATATACTTTTTTTAAAAAAAGAAGGATTTCGACAGCAGAGATAGATTTAATAGATTTAGTGCTGGCAGCTACTGAATCGAGTTCCAACGCTCTATTGAACTGTATTTTGTCAGCATTGTGTACAGTTCCATGCTTGTATGGCAATCATGTTAGTGATTATATGGGTAATGAAACACGTGCCTTTTTGTCTGTGCAGCTGATTAATCTCCTTTCTATTTACCCTTGATTTATAGTACTCAACTGTTGAAGTGAACACAAGCCCATCAGTTCCACAGCCTATTACTGCTGCCATGACTGCTCTATGCCTGCAAGGCTGGAACCATTTCTTGACAGCCCAGCTTCCCACTACATTCCCTCCAATCTGTTTTGCTTCCTGGAGTGACCTTTCATACAGTAAAATACATTAGTTGAACAGCACGGTCTCATTAAAAGAGTGAATTAACCATGGAGTCTTTTTAACCAAATGACAGCTAGAGGACTGAGTGGTAATAGCTGCAGGCAGCGAGAAACTTAACTCATGAATCAGACTGTTAATACTGCATAATGCCTGCAGCATATAGGCCACTGCACTCTCTGCTTGCACTCATAAGAAGAAAAGCTCATTACTTTCCTCCTGATGGGAGAGAAAGAGTGAGTGGGCAATAATAAAGCTTGAATTTTTCAATACTGTTAAAAATGAGGCTGACAGATTGTTTGTTGGCAAAAGAAGGAAGGCTCATAAACAGGAACATATAATTAGTGACATCATACAAACTAATTAAGTCAAACTTCAATACAAAATTAGTTTTCTGTACTTGTAAAAACCTATTGAAGATGGTTCTATTAAATGAATTATAAAAACTGAATTCAATATTTCATAGAAAGAGATTTTTGTGGTTCTGTTAAGGACTTTGCACTTAATTGTCCATATAATATCGAAGACCTAGCATTTTATTAAAAGAGGTTTAATCTAAGTTTTATTGCAGACGTTCAAAAATAGCCTAGAAAATGCAGTCTGAAGGGGCAAAATGTAGAATTGTGAAAACTAAGTGTTCATCATAATTTTCTTTGGCAGAATTATAGTATGGATTATGCCTAAAATGACAAGGAATTTCTGTAGTACTGGCCTCATAATCTGTCAATACATAAACAATGAAATTAACATAGCCCAGGAGACAGTGAAAGATTCAATATGCAGGAAATGTTTTTGAAAAACTTTCCACACAATACATAAGGTTATTGGTCCCAAAACTAACCTTGTAGTACAGAGCTATTGGTACAGAATTAAAGGGCCTCAGAATGCCTACCATAATGTTTCTGGTCACTTCTGCATGAACATGCACGATCAATGTTGCCCTGTACAATCATTTGAAGAATGCAAAATATACAGACTGTATCCTGAAACATGCTGCCAGGCTGATTTGGTAAATACATTGCAAGCTTGGACACTGCATGTCCAAATAATGCCCTATTCTAATCAGTCTTAGCCGAATATAGCTTCCCACGAAGGACCAGTCAACAAACTTGTAGATTATCTTAAGACTTTCCTTAAGTCTTCCTTAAGGCATCCTTAATAATAGATTCCTACATTTTCCCAACATCTGATATTGGATTAAGTGGTTAGTAGTTTCTGGTTTTCTCTTGCTCTCTCTCTCCTTTCTTGAAGGTGGTGTTACATATGTTAATTTCCAATCCAATAGGACCACTTCCAAATCAATAGAATTTTGGAAAATCATAACTTACATGTCCACTATCTCTGCAATCTTTTTTTTAGAGTTGTAGGGTATAGGCTATCAGGACCGAGGAATGTTTGGATTTTCATCTCTCAAGTTTCCCTAGTACTTTTTCCTGGTGATCATCATTTCCTAATTTTCTCATTCTTTTTTGGCCTTAAACACCCTTATTTCTGGTATGCAACTTATGCATTCTATTGTGAATCAGACAGACAGTATTTGTTCAATGCCTCTGCCTTTTCCTCATTCTCTGCAATAATTTATTCTCTCTTATTCTAAGGGACCAACATTTAATTTAACTATTGTGGTCCTTTTAATAGAGTTATGAAAGTTCTTACAATCTGTTTTATATCTCTGGTTAGATTACTCTCATTCTATTTCTTCCCCTTCTGTCAATATTTTGATGGCAATTCTCTGGTTTCTAAAACATTCCCAATCTTCACATCTATGACTATATTTGCAATGTCATAAACCTCGTCTTTTAATCTAATAGTACCTAACTTTCTGAATAAGCTACAGACAGTTACTTCTTTCATTGTCCCCTTGTCATTACCTCCCATCCCACCAGTACCCGCATCTAGATCATCAATTGCCATTTCTGCCATTTCCAGTGAGAGGCCACCACCAGACACTTATTCCCCTTCCATCCCTTGTTCACCTTCCGTAGGGACCGTTCCCTCTGGGATATCTTGGTTCATTCCTCCTTCACTCCCAACATCCCCCCACAGCCTCACGGCATCTTCCCCTCCAACTATCAAAGGTGTAACACCTACTCATTTACCTCCTTTTTCCTCTGTATCCAAGGGCCAAAACATACCTTCCAAGCGAAGCAGCACTTTACCTGCACTTCAAACAATCTCATCTCCTGCATTCACTGCTCATAATGTGGTCTCCTCTACATTGGGAAAATGAAGCGTAAACTGGATGACCTCTTCGCAGAACATCTGCGTTCTGCCCACATTAAAGACCCTGATCTTCTGGTTGCCCGCACTTTAATAGACCACCCCGTTGCCTGGCCAACATCTCTGTCTCAAGCTTGTTGCAGTCCTCTAGTGAAGTTTAGCTCAAGCTGGAAAAACAACACCTCATTTTCCGCTTGGGGACCCTGCAGCTCTAAAGTTCAATAATTTTTGGGACTGAACTCTCCCATGTCGTAGCCCCCTACCAACACACTAGGCCTTGTTATAACATAGTCTGCCATTACACACTATGTATTATTAGACACTAACTATCTCCATTAACAGCTATTCACCCTCCAGCCAGATCATTATTGACTCTGTTGTCTGTCCAACTATTCTCACTCTTTGGGCTCTATCCCTACCTATCAATTACTCCTTAGCCCCTCCCCCCTATCCTGTCTTCTGCATATAAACCAACATTTTCCTACCTACCATGAGTTCTGATTTCTCTTCACAGATGCTGCCAGACCTGCTGAGCTTTTCCAGCAACTTCTGTTTTTGTTTCAGATTTACAGCATCTGCAGTTCTTTCACTTTCATTGGTTCCTTTATGTTATTTACTGTCATACCTTTTTAGACTATTTGTCCAATCAAGTCTGGTAATTCTCCCCTCATACCTATGTAATACATTCTGTTTAAATTTAAGAATTTTGTTTGTGGTTGGAGCATGTCGCTTTCTAACTTAACATGTAATTCAAAGAAATTATGATCACTGTTTCTGAGATGGTCCTTTATGACGATGTAATGAACCTACCCTGCAATATGATATACCAGATGTCAGATAGTTTTATCGTATGGCAGCTTCATAATATATTGTTCCATGAAACAGTGACAAAAACATGCTACAAACTCATCATATCAACCTTTCTAACTTGATTGTCCAGTTTTATTGCAGGTAAAGTCCCCTAATTATTCCATTATCTTTGTTACAAGCTCCAATAATTTCTTGTTAATACCTTGTCCAATGGTATAGCTGTCATTAAGGAACCTATAAATGACTATACCCACCAATGTTTTGTAACGCCTACTGTTTCTGACTTCTACCAGTACTGAACATATTTTATGATCTTCCACGCCCAGAATTCTTCTCATTAATATTGTTATAGCACCATTTATTATCAGGAATACTAGGCTATCTGTCCTCAACAATATTATTCCATACTTACACAACCAAAGCTTGCACAATCGATAGCTTGCAAGGTGCTAGCATGAATATAAACCTGGCTGTCTGACAAAAAGCAAAGAGTGGGCATAAAGGGTCTTTCTCAGGATGGCAGCAGGTGATAAGTGGTGTTCCGCAAGGCTCAACTTTGGGACCACAACCTTTTGCTTTATACATTAACAATCTAGATGAAGGAACTGTGGGCATTCTGGCTAGGTTTGCAGATGATAACAAGGATAGGTAGAGGGACAGGTAGCATTGAGGAGGCGGGGAGGCTGCAGAAGGATTTAGACAAGTTAGGAAAGTGGGCAAAGAAGTGGCAGATGGAGTACAACTCAAAGGAACAATCAGCCTGTGATCTTTCAATAATTATAGTAAGTAAGCACAAAAGTTAAAACCTCAGACTAGATCTGTAGTCTTAAACTGAAGGTAATGCTGACGTTTAAAGAACTTAAGAGTTTTGAATTGTTACCATAAGTCTCAATCTCACTTGTCAATTGATTATTTTCAGTTTCAATTCAAAGTTACTACTTGATTTCATTTCAAAGTATTCTTTGGAAATCTGTTCCACTTGTTGAAGTAAGTGTTATTTTCTAATTAAATTTATGAATTCAAAGCCTTTGTCATCTCGCGTTGTGTTCATTTTCAAAGATAATTATTTAACTTCCACCTTATCTGTGCTTTGCATTATTCTGAAGATTATCATTAACTCTTCTTTTAATCAACTAAGCCTTTCTTCACGATTGAGTCATTGAAGGCCTGGAATCATTATAGGAAAATGGAAAATAAGAGCAGGAGTAGGCTATTTAGCACATTGATTCTGGATCAGTGGTGCTGGAAGAGCACAGCAATTCAGGCAGCATCCGAGGAGCTTCGAAATCGACGTTTCAGGCAAAAGCCCTTCATCAGGAATAAAGGCAGAGAGCCTGAAGCGTGGAGAGATAAGCTAGAGGAGGGTGGGAGTGGGGTCAACCATGTCCTGACTCTATGCTACTCTATCCCCACCCCCACCCTCCTCTAGCTTATCTCTCCACGCTTCAGGCTCTCTGCCTTTATTCCTGATGAAGGGCTTTTGCCCGAAACGTCGATTTCAAAGCTCCTTGGATGCTGCCTGAATTGCTGTGCTCTTCCAGCACCACTGATACAGAATCTGGTTTCCAGCATCTGCAGTCATTGTTTTTATCTATTTAGCACATTGAGCCTGCTCCACCATTTAACAAGATTATGATGCATCTTCTATCTCAAAGCCATTTTCTCACACTGTCCTCATATCCCATTACATCTCTAATTAGATTATATTCCTTACAGTGTGGAAATAAGCCCTTCGGCCCAACAAGTCCACACCAACCCTTCGAAGAGTAACCCACCCAGACCCATTTCCCTCTGACTTTTGAACCTAACACTATGGGGATTTTAACATGGCCAATTCACCTGATTTGCACATCTTTGGAAGAAACCGGAGCACCCGGAGGAAACCCATGCAGACACGGGGAGAATGTGCAAACTCCACACAGACAATCACCCCAGGCTGGAATTGAACCTGGGACTCTGGTGCTGTGAGGTAGCAGTGCTAACCACTGAGCCACCCCAAAATGAGGTACAACATAGTGCTCCCACCCAGGTCCATAGAAATTCATCACTTTTCCCTGAGGTCTTTCTTATCCAGCAATATTTTTACAGTGGAGTAATCAAAATTGCATACTGTATTCCAGAATTAGCCCCATTTATGGATATATACAATTTCAGTATAAGAGACATGCGGTTGAGTATCACGCTCTTGTATTACAATATTTCTTCTGTAAGATTCTTTGGCTAATCGAGCCACAGACGACTTAAACCTGGCCCTTCCAGATCTGAGGTAAGTGCACTACCAACTACCACTCAAGTTTTCATGCTGTAATACAGTACTTACTTTGCCTTATTAATTATTACTTATAGAGTCATAGAGATGTATAGCATGGAAACAGGCCCTTCGGTTCATCTTGTCCATGCCGACTAGATATCCTAAACTAATCTAGTCCCATTTGCTGGCACTTGGCCCATATCCCTCTAAACCTTCCTATTCATATACCCAGCCAGATGTTTTTTAAATGTTGTAATTGTACTAGCCTCCACCACTTGCTTATTCCATACACACACTATCCTCTGCATGAAAAGGTTGGCCCTTCGGTCCCTTTTATATTGTTCCCCCTCACCCTTAACTTATGCCCTCTAGTTCTGGACTCCCCTGTCCTAGGGAAAAGACCTTTACTATTTATCCTATTCTCATGATTTTATAAACCTCTACTTAATTAAGAAATCTATGATTATATCCTCTTTTTTCTTGTTGACATCTGCCAATAGAGTCAGAGTCATACAGCATGGAAACGGAACCTTCGGTCCAACCAGTCCATGTCGACCCTAATCCCAAACTAAACTAGCCCCACCTGCCTGCTGCTGGCCCATATCCCTCCAGATGTTCTGACGTAAAGATGATACTTACAGGTTGCTTTTATTATAGAAACAACTGTCTGGAGCGCAGATTTCCAAGTATTGTAGGAACAGTTCAAAAAATTGGAGCCTATGTTCAAGGATCTTTAAAGACCTAATACTTATATTAATGAAAGGACAATGGGGCGATGGTGACAAAGTGGTAATGTCACTACACTAATAACTGAAACTAGTAATCCAGGCTAATGGGGTGGGGACATAGGTTCAAAACCCACTATGGCAGTTTAAGAATTTTAAGTTCAATTAATACATTTGCGTTCCTATGCGACCCCACACTATACAAGAATCACATAATACAAATAACATTTAAAGTGTTGGCGATGCAATTGCGCTATAGCCAACACGCATTTTTAAATTTCGCGCTTCAGAAATAGCATCCCCATTCGTCAATCACATTACAATGAATGTGTGTTGATGAAATGCGCATTATAGCAGAATGTACTAGATAAAATAATGATGAGCTCAAAATGATTGATTGTTGTAAAATCTCATTTGATTCACAAATGTCATTTAAAGAAGGAAATCTGCTGTCATTACCTGACCTGGCCTACATGAGATTCCAGACCTACATACCTGACTCTTAATTGCCCTCTGAAATGGCATAGTAAGTCACTCAGATCAAGGGCGATCAGGGATGAAAAATAAATGGTAATATACACTTTCCATGAAAGAACTTTTTTAAAAAACCTGGTCTCAAAATACTCACAACCTCCAGAAGACTAACCATTAGAATGGTCAATATAAATCAGCCGTTGATTAGGCACTTGCAAATGAGATACATTACTGTTTTTGCTTTCCCTTAACAGTTGCTATTTCGATCATAGCACTATTGTAGTATTGTTACACACACAAAAAAAGTTTATATTTATGTAGTGCCTTTCACAACATTAATAATTACCCAGTATAAATGAACTGTCTGGTTACATGATTTCCGCAGAAGGAAATAAGTTTGAACTTATTTGGCTGTTTCATTCAATTCAGTGACATCTACTATTGTAGGTTCTAATCAGAACTGCCTGTTTATATAACATGCAATAAAATAACCATTACTTCCACAAAAATGCTGATATTATGCGAAGAAACTGCAATCTCATCTGTGCCTACACCTTTTCCTTATTATTGTCAGTTTCAAAGTGGTGTTTAGTTGAGTTTAATTTTGCCAAATTACTTAACAAAAAATAAACCCTTTTAAGCAGCTTTAGATTCGAAAAATATCTATGATCAGTCAATAAACAAGCATCTGAAGTAGGAAATAATATTGAAGTTGATTCAAAAGAAATTGGTGAAAGGGAAAAATATATACTTACCAAAATTCACAATAGACATTTACAACAAATGGAATATGAATCCAAGTGAAAGTTAGCTCAAGCTCACATTCCTTTGTTGATAGCCATTATTTGAAATTCTGCTCAGGGAGCAGTCAGTATCAACACTGACTATATTTCCACTCTCATGACTGCAATCATGATAGTTCTAGGAACCTTCATTTTTAGCCTCTGAGTTGGCATTACTTTATATCAAGTTAAATCTGTTGTAATTACCCATTTGATCATGAGCAATTCCTGAATTGATTTTCTGAAATCTAGTCATTTATAGACATTGCTCTGTGGGATAAAACTATGGAATACGCCATAAGGATTCTCTTACCTTTCTTCATAAAAGCTATCATTCATTCTCTGGACCCTTGATCCAGTTGATCAAGGATGACCGGATATGTTGTGTATTATCTGAATGCTCTGTGTCTCCACAAAACTCATAGCTGCACATTACTGATTTAAACGTGTCACAATAGTGGTTAAAATATAAACTTATTAATTTTAAACTTCCACCATCTGATTTTAATTTCTGAATTTTCCATGCACTAAAGTAGTTAAAACAAAAAAGAAAAAACACAGACTTAAGAAGGCCACAGTACCCACCTGACCTGGTTGAGCCAAGCTCATAAAGCCAACGTGAGATGAACAATGACTGTCTGAACCAAAATTAATATTTCATCAAAAGATACTGAAACTCCATTAAGAGTAAAGAAACCCTTCTCTCCTGTTTTTGAGTTACATCTCTCTTGAAGGTTTTCAGATGAATGTCACCTGCAGATCATTCAGTTTGAAATTGAAATGTGCCAGATATGGGAATAACTGTATTTCAGGAAAACAGCTTTTGGGCAGAGGAGAGAATGAAAATGGATTTATAAGACAGAATTGGAAAACTTTCTCAATCTCACTGCCTGTTTCCCTTAGCCTCTCAAGAAACAATGGCCAGTGATAAAACAATTTAGAAAAACATTGACTCACCAAGAACTCAAGGATATTTAAAGATTTTGCCAATGCCAAGGATATCTTGCATCCATTTAAAAAGCTGTGGTCTTAGATTAAAATCTAGCACCTCGAGGACTCTTAAGAACTTTAATGCAAATTCTTGACCTTTGTTCTGCACTATTCTCCTTTCCTGTACTTGTATATGTGTATGATGTGTTTTATTTCTTCCAGGGTTCATAAAAAATACCAAACTTTATACTTTCACTGAAGAAAACCTGGTAATTGGTTTATTAATTTTTATTAGTATGATTTTTTTATTTGCTGTGATATAGCTGCAGGCTAAAAGGAATCAGAAATATTAGTGTGACCTGCTGAGCTGGTTAAAAAGAGAGGAGCCTATTTACTTCTCACCTGGCTGTAACAATTTCAAACATTAGTACATTATTTATCATTTAATACCTAATTACTTAAATTACTTATTCTTCAATATATATAATTGGTGGTAAATGGGATCCAAGTCATTGTGTTTGTTGATAGAGTTCTAGTTGGAATGCCATGCTTCTAGGAATTTTCGTGTGTGTCTCTGTTTGGCTTGTCCTAGGATGGATTTGTTGTCCGAGTTGAAGTGGTGTTTTTCCAAACCTGTATGTAAAGATATTGCTGAGAGTGGATCATGTCTTTTTATGACTAGTTAATGTTCATGTATCCTGGTGGCTAGTTTACTGCCTATTTGTCCAATGTCATGTTTGTTACAGTTCTTGCAAGGTATTTTGTAAATTAGTTTTGCTTGTTGTCTGTATAGGGTCTTTAAAGTTCATTAGCTGCTGTTTTAGTGTATTGGTGGGTTTGTGGGCTACCATAATGCCAAGAGGTCTGAGTACATAGAACATAGGACAATACAGCACAGAACAGGCCCTTCGGCCCACGATGTTGTGCCGAACATTTGTCCTAGCTTAAGCATCTATCCATGTACCTATCCAATTGCCGCTTAAAGGTCACCAATGTTTCTGACATTCTGACAGTCAACAAACACATTGACTTGGATCCTATTTACCACCCCCTGAGAAAATAACAGGATATGGCATCACCAACCCAAGGAAACCTAAACACATAAATAAAAAGCGGGCCATACCAACAGTGCTTCATCCAGAGGCTCACTGATGATGTTACCTAAAATGGTGATGAAACATCTGAAAATGAACCTTCCAGCTCAGCGAGCAAACCTACATCCAGAACCTTATGTTGCAATATTGCTGCCAAGTTGCTTTACACATAGATAGAAGCATGCATCAGAGCAGGGTGCATTTCAGGACTTTTTGCTTACTTTGTATCTACATGGATGTTCACAGCATCTCTGCCTTGGTTTACATTTGCCTTTCCTTTTAGCTTAGTACCACCTCAATCAAAACTTAAAGCTCACAGTATTTCTGTCTTGCCTTGCCATTTAGTGCAGATATAAAGTCAAGCACCTTGTCTTGGTTGCCAGCCGTGATCAGTCAAGGGTGTGGATGTGCCAGCAGTTAGTGCAGCAAACACACTGCATGTGCTTTTGCTAAATGCCATGTCGTCATTGGGTGTAAACACAATTAGTCAAGGGTGGTATCTCATTTCAATTCAGAGGTTGGTTCAGTCAAATGATTGCTTGGTCTGGTGAGGATCAGGAATTTTGTATCACTATGTTCAGGAAATAGACCACTGTCAGTCCTGTGGGTTCAGTGCAACCAGACTCTGGATTTGTGGTAAGTTAGTTAGGAAGCTCCACAAATATCAGGAATGGTCTTTCTACTCGTTAGCCAGGTTGACAGATAATAGTATGGTGCTGGAAAAGCACAGCAGGTCAGGCAGTATCTGAGGAGCAGGAGAATCAATGTTTCAGGCATAAGCCCTTCATCAGGATGGGCTTATCAACATCAATTCCTGATGAAGGGCTTACGCCCAAAACGTCAATTCTCCTTGGATGCTGCCTGACCTGCTGTGCTTTTTCAGCACCACACTCTCAACTCTGATCCCCAGCATCAACAGTCCTCATTTTCTCCAGCTCGACAGATAATGTATGGAAGAAAGGAAAATGAATGTTTTGTGGAGCTATAAATTACCAGGCTGAAGTCCTGCGACTCTGCAAAGCACTGCCTACATTCCATCTTTATCTGATTTAGGAATGCACAATGGAAACAGAAAGTGGCTGATTTAGGCAGACTAAGCATTTAAGTTTCTATCTGAGCTCCAGAATCTACCTGAGAGTGATGTGAGGCTCTTCAAGAGGCAAATGCATTAATTAGGCACTTACATATCTCAACTTGAATACATCTGTAATCACAATATCCTGCATGTGAAATACATTCAGTGTCTAACTCTGTGATATACAAATCTGGCCAATGCAATCCTGAGCATGTCACTGGTTACAAATTGATCGTAGTCATCTCTGTGAAGCAGAAGTTATTTCAGTCATCTTAAAAGTGTCACGTGCCGCATGCAGTTCACAAAGAAAATCCAAGGTCTGATATCTGTGGACTGCACAAGGGCATGGAATAATTTCCTCTCAGCTTGAACTATAAGTACTCACAAACATGCTTTTACTTGAAACATTGCCTTTTTTGGGGTAGAGGATAACTTTGGGCTGGAGTATGGTGGGTAAATTTCAATAATCTTACCACATTCACAATCTCCTACTGTAATTGCACATAAAGGAATCAAACCCACTGTCTCAATGCTTCATGTAGACGCATTTCATGGCCGTCCTTTTCAGAATCCTTCATATCCCACTGTATGGAGGACTATAATAAACTATGATTTGTGTGTGATGCAAATACTAACTGCTCACACTACAAAGAACCAGCGAAAGCAGGGATCATCATCACTGTGTCCTTGGCACAACAAAGGTAAGTGAAATTAAAGAAGAACAGATGAGCTATGAAGCCCAGGAGCAACAGCAACCTCCAACAGCTACCAAACAGCTTCCACATGAGAATGCCATAGTCGATGTGGAATAAGTACAAGCAAATAAGAGTCTATCATTCTGAATGTTGTTTCTTCTCTGTGAGCGAGGTGCATTGCTGCTGGACCTGAGGTTGGCCTAAGACACCATCACAGAGCTATGCCATCTGCTGGAACTGGTTCTGAAGAGTATGTGGCCATACTATTGTAGTGGTCATCAAGTTGACAATGGCACTAAATTTTAATGCAACTTGCTCTTTCTAAGGATCCACTGGGGACCTGTGTGTGATTTCTCAATTTTAAGACCTGTATAAAAGCTGCCACTGGTGTAATTAGTGCCAGATCACACCACGTCATTTTGTTTCCCCATTGCTACAGCCCAGGAAGTAGCTTTTCCAATAGAACTGCTTCCTGAGGTGCAGTGTGGTATCGATTGCACATATGTTGTGTTAAGAGTGCCATTTTATAATATGGCTCACTTCATCAATAGAAAAGTGTTCCATTCACTCAATACATAAATCATTTGTGATCATTGGTACCACATCCTTGAAGTATGCACCAGATACTCTGCATACATTATTCTTTAGAACACTTATGTTCCTGCTTCATTTCAAAGTCTCAATGCCTACTGAAGATGGTTCCTATGAAATGAGGGGTACCTTCTGCAACCATGGCCAAAGTCCCCAGGACACAATCCTCTGGCTGACATTGCCCATTCTCCCCCCACGGTTGTTGTAAAACTGACTAAATTGTCCTGAAGGTGAGGTTCTGATGCTTGGCTCAATCTGAGGAATGCTTTCAGTACAGTCTAGAAGGAGTATATTGCATGTTGCTTGCATGCTGAGCTCTGCATAGCTGGAGACAAAGAGAGGATGTGATGGCTGCTGAAAGGCAAGGAGGGTGGCCACAATCCTCTGAGGCCGAAGTTGAGTATATCATCCTGGAGGAGCTTTACCCTCAGCCTGATAGAACTGTGCAGAGTCAGTGCAACAAACGAAACATGACTTATATCTAACTGGGAGCTCACCAGAAGGGATGATCTTATTGACCCACAGTTTTTCTATTACCCAAACGGACAGAGGTTAGATTAGATTCCCTACAGTATTCCCTACAGTACAGGCTCTATGGCCCAACAAGTCCACACCGAGATGAGAATATAAATTCAGTCCACAGTATAAAATTATGGATTTCAGGGCAATATTCCTCATAATAAATTTGTATAATTTTGTTCTAAAGTTTATCTAAGTTTGTATTGGATTGGAAAGCACGGTCTCATGAATTTCTAAGATAAACTTTATTAAAATATATTGATTGAGCAACAGGTTTTAAAAATGTAAAAAAAACTTGCTTGGTGGCTGGGTGTTACGCATCTCTGTATGCCCTGACCACACGTTCCCTATTGTTCCTGCCTTCTTCTATGACTAAAGCTATCAGAATTCTCAATGGAAGACACCCCATCTGAAATGATTAGGAAAATGATACCTACACAGTAGCAAAAAGATAGATGGGAATGTAATCAGTAACAGCAAATAAAAAATCCATGAAATTCCAGATGTTAGTCAGAATTTTACTAATTACAAAATTTTGTGACAATCAAAGATGTCACTGTTCTACAGATGAAAAATGGAGCCAGCATAAATGACCCAAAAAGTGTGAATTTTTATATATATATATTTGCAAAACCTAAAACTGGGTAAACCCAAGAAATAATTCTGAGTGTTAGTTACCAAAATGAGTGAAAAACATGACTGGAAAATCCCCTTTGATGGAATTCTGCCCAATTCATTCACAACATAAATAAATTGTGCAGATCTGATCAGAAAATCTAATCTATTGTGACATAACCCAAATTGACTTTTCCACTTGTCTTATTGTTATCGCTCTCATTGGTAGAGAGAGTATGTTGAATCTACTGTGCTTATGTTCTCACAAGGAGGGTGTCATTGATAAAAGCTAAGGAGAAAAGCAGTGATCTCTGTAAGCCATCCTTGAAAGCTATAATCCTGGCAGAGAACCTATATAGAAATCCCTCAAAGGAAATAAATACGAATGTGTTTTGAGAAACTAGCATTAAACTGCATAAGTACTGCTGGTCACTGATTTATGTACTGTTGGAGAGAAGCCCACATAAGCACCATAGAATTATTTTTTTGGGATTGAAATAGCTGCATGGGTTTAAGCAATAACAGTACCAAATTTTGGGGAATTTTGCCATCTGAACAAATGGGAAAGCCTTTTTAGTTGTTGTCATAATCTGAATTTTATTACAAAACGCAGATATATGGTAATGTAAACTGTCAGTTTTAATAGTGTCATTTTAGTTCATAAAAACTATGCTTGTTGGAATTCATTTTATGCTTGTTTACCAGCAATACCCTTTACAGAATGCTACTTATTTGAACTATTTTATAAGTTGCCTCTATTGGTTAAAAACTTTAAATGTGAACACATGGTTTATTCAAGAGAAGCAATTATAATTATTCTCATTCAATTTGACTTCTAAAATACCCTTCAGAGAATTCAATGCACCTGTCATAGTTTTTAATTCAGTGGTAAATGTGTTGTGAAACTTTGGATTTTGAACCAAATTATACTCTCCTTGCCAAATTTAATTGGAAATACAATTTATTTCTGGAACGCTTTGGCTATGGGGTTAATTCTTTCCCTGATTATTTCCAAAAATAAATTTTATTTCCTTTTTTTTAAATTGAGAAGCTTCAAACAACAATACATCAATTGAATTTAAATTTTCCTAAATATTTCTTCTGACTACCTAGTTCCAAAACCAATTGTTCTGATTTTTGTCCTTAACAATTTCAAGGCTCCAATTTCATTCCATGGTTTAATAGAACTATTCAGCATGAATAGATTTTCTTGAGAAGGCCTAGACTAACTGACCTGTAGGATTCAGCATGATTTCTGCCAGTGCCACTCCACAATTATTTCACTGAATATTTTGCAATATATGAGGGTATTAAACCATTAGACCAGTGTACCACAAAATGCCTTGTAATTAATGTTGTGTTTTTCAGACAAAGGAACTATTTGAAATGAAAATGTGCTTTATCATTTAATGTGGTTTAAGGGATGCGTGAGACCGAATGAAACAGGGGAATAGGTGATGGAAATATTACTTTAGTGTTAACTGGGTGAGAAGTGTGTATGTGTGTATGTATGTATATATAGGTTGCTAGTAATTATTAGTATGTGAGGGTTATGAAGTGTGCTTAACTGAAAAAAAGCTTTCACTCAATATGTGGACTTAGGCTTTAATAAATTCAATTATCTCCTAGTGTGTAGCAGTATCAAGGAATAGTTGAGTAAAAATTTAAAATTTGGGATAATAATTACCTACCCGTTTTTGAAAATGAGCTTTATGATGAGTGAAAGAATGAAGTTACAATTTGGATGTGGATTACTCCTTTACAGAAGAGTGAAAATGATATGTCCTTAGCACTTTCATTACCATAAAGAAGCAGGATTCGAATGAAGACAGGGTGTTTGGGAGTGAGAGATGGCGGCAGAGCTAACCATTTAAAATTAGCCATGGAACAGATGTACTTTATCTGCGTCCTATGCTAGTTTGGGGAAATCAGGAGAAGTGTTCCGACCTTTGGGCCAGAAACTCTGGATCAGATCCCGTGCCAGGACTGTTGATCGTGAGTAGAGTGCTCATGACACAGTTCAGAAGGTTGATAATCCTACTGGGAATCCTTCCATCATGTTCCTGCTTTCCCTAATAGGAAAAAGAGTGTATGTGAATATTTGCTTAAAATCATGTTGGAAATTTCATCATTTGCTAAGGATGTCAATTACAATTTTTTCAATGGCTTTGAGATTCCTATGCTAGTTTGGGGAAATCCCAAGCCTACACATCCTGGGAGCCAGATCGTGAAACTATTTTCTTGGAGATAGCTTCCTAATTATACTTCTATGAGAATGACAGGTGGGCTCCTGGTGCTAACTGCCCAATAACAGGAGCTGTCCTTTGAAGAGGGGTTAGATACAGAGTAAAGCTCAGTCTGCAGTGTCGACATCAAACACTAAAGAAAGGGTACAGTGTGAGATGAGAAACTGAGTAAAGTTCCCACTACACTGACCATATTCATCATGGGGTTAGACATTCATTAAATTCCCCTCTATACTGTCCAAATCAAACACTCCTAGGACAAGTATAGCACAGAGTTAAATCTTCCTTGATTCTTTGTTTTAAAACTGAAAGTAAGGCATCCTCCACACTTTTAATATGAAAACTCCCACTACACTGGCCATTTTCCATGTTAATCATGGAGTTAAGAGATCTCGGGGCAACGTTTTCACGCAGAAAGTGGTACATGTATGGAATGAGCTGCCAGAGGAAGTGGTGGAGATTAGTACAAATTCAACATTTAAAAGGCATCTGGATAGGTACATGAATAGGAAGAGTTTGGAGAGAATTGGGCCGGTGCTGGCAGGCGGGACTAAATTGGGCTGGGATATCTGGTCAGCATGGATGAGTTGGACTGAAGTATCTGTTTCCGTGCTGTGCATCTCTATGACTCTATGGCTCTAAGAGGTAAAGACTAACTAATGTATTAAAGAAAGGAAAACACAGGTGAGAATGCCCACTAGGGGGATTATTAGGCCATTGTGGGCAGTCGTTCCTTTCTGCAGCTTAGTACATGGAGTCTCCAACTCCAATGATTGTCCAGCCTGCAGTTGGGAGGCTGTTTAAAGAATGCACCAGGTACTCTGGAATGTATAGGGTTGATGAATAGTAATTTGTCTTTTTCTTCTTATTCAGTTGTGTTTTGTATTATACAATGTACAATATCTGGAATGTGACTTTTAGAGTATGAAGTGTTCTTTTAGATAAATACAAAAATGGTTATAAATGTTCTTGACTTAAGATAAATTTAATGCCAATTGTTACTGCAGTTAGAACCACAAAATGAGGTTGTGAGGTATCAGTGATACACAAGCTTCTCCCAAATTTTAATTTTTGTCAATTTTCCAAATACTAAGATTGTTTCCTCGCAACACCCCTAGTAACACCCATATTAATGTCAATGAGACACAAAAGGGCATATGTTTGCACTATAAAAAGAAATAAATGAACCAAGTAGCCAAACTTATGACAACATAAAATATTATCACAGAAGAATCATTGATTTGAAAAAAACATTGAGTGCAAGTTTAAAGATCAAAAGAACAATGTCATAATTATATGCCTTGGAAGAAAGTTCTAGCAAAGTTAGAGAAAAAAAGTCAATACAATCTTTTTCAAGGCTTAACTTGCAATTGAACTATCCATCAGTGATCTGTTAAACATACATTATTGCCTTTCTTTCCCAAGCAATAATGCAATAAAAGATAAAATAGTTGGAAAAGCACTGTATAAACAGCATTTCAATACATCTGAAAATCTCTAATGAGAAAGCAAAATTGCTTATAAAGTTGTCAATAATCATATTCTACCAACATTTATAAGTCCCATTCAACTTAATTGTTGCAACTGTCTTTAATTCTGTAACTATAAGTTTTGATATTATCGGCATGCTCTTCACAAATGAGTTTTAAACAGCCAATTGCTCACTGCATTTGCTCATCATCTATGCTAGTGTGTGATATCTCCTGTTTCATAATAATGTTGGTTGTTTTTTTAATTGTGCATGATAATAAAATTTGAAGTCCATCACGGAGATTAATTTTAGAATAACATATTGACTGGATGGTCAAACAAAAATTCAGATTAGTTGCTTATGCCACAATTGAAAATTGAAAATTAATTGGAAGCACCTCTGTAATAAATGGCTTAATTAATTTGTTAAACTATCGGTGCTAAAATTTTTACTGCCTTGTTAAACTAATGCTGAAAATGTTTATCATCATTATTATAGCATAAATGTACTTTTATGCCTATATAGATAACATGGGGTGGTATGGTGGCTCAGTGGTTAGCACTGCTGCCTCACAGCACCAGGGACCTGGGTTCGATTCCAGCCTTGGGCGACTCTCTGTGTGGAGTTTGCACATTCTCCACGTGTCTGCGTGGGTTTCCTCCCACAGTCCAAAGATGTGCAGGTCAGGTGAATTAGCCATTCTAAATTGTCCACAGTGTTAGATGCATTAGTCAGAGAGAAATGGATCTGGATGGGTTACTCTTCGGAGGGTCTGGACTGGTTAGGCCGAAGGGCCTGTATCCACACTGTGGGGAATCTACAGATCTGTGTGGGGTTTGAAATTATCTTTAAGCAGAGTACCACCTCCCTCTGGCTTTATTTAAAACAATAAACTAAAACAAAGAACTGTGGAAATCTGGAGCAAAAACAGAATATGCTGAAGAAAATCAGCAGGTCAGGCAGCATCTGTAGAGAGAAAAAAACAGAGTTAATGTTTTGAGTCCAGCAATCCGATGTCAGAGATTATTATATACGTGCATATTTACAATATAACACATGTTTTGTGCACTCTTAGAACACATCCTGTTGCAGGTGAATGATGTTCATTACCAATATTCTGAAAATAATTGCAATCAGCTTTGGTGCTAGCATTTTCTTGTAATTATGTCACTTCGATATTGATACTTCCATCCTCTTCAAATTTTGGGATCCAGTTGAATGGCCCAGAATTTTATTTGCAATGGGCTGTTCCATGTGTCTCTAATGCTCCTCTGTTTTCGAAGAAGGTGTCCTGTGTCTTGGAATGGCTATACAATTAGTTGCTAGGCAAGGTCAACTGCAATTACCTTCCAAGTATAAGTTGTGCTGGAGATTGAAATTCGTTCTCCATTGGTGAATAGTTAGTTACAGAGTTCACCCAGTGTTGGAACTTGCATTTCACTTAAATGAGTCTGATGAGCTGTGGGCACTTGCCAGGCATCCTTCGTACACCAGTAGGAAGCTCTAAATTTTGGCAGAGGCCTTCAGATATAGTCATGGAATCATAGAGGTGTAGAACACGGAAATAGACCCTTCAATATGAACTCATATATACTGACCAGATAAACCTAGTCCCATTTGGCAGCATTTGACCCATATCCCTCTAAACCCTTCCTATTCATGTATCCATCCAGATGCTTTTTAAATGTTGTAATAATACCAATCTCCACCCCTTCCCCAGGCAGCTCATTCCATACACAGACCATTCTCTGCATGAAAGAGTTGCCCCATAGGTCCCTTTTAAATCTTGCTTCCCTCACCTTAAACCTATGCCGTCTAGTTTTGGACTCCCCCATGGCGGGGAAAATGCCTTGTCTATTCACCCTATTCATGCCTCTCATGATTTTATAAACCTCTATAAGGTCACCTCTCAGCCTCCGATGCTTCTGAGAAAATATTCAGCCTCTCCCAATTGCTGAAACCCTCCAACCATGGCAACATCCTTGTAAATCTGTTCTGAACCCTTTCAATTTTCACAACATCCTTCCTATAGCAGGGAGATCAGAATTGCATACAGTATTTTAAAAAATGTGGTCTAACCAGTGTCCTGTACAGCTGCAATATGACCTCCCAATTCCTATACTTAATGCATTGACAAATAAAGGCAAGAATACAAAATGCCATCTTCATTATCTTATCTACCTGCAACTCTACTTTCAAGAAGCTATGAACCTCCACTCCAAGGTCTTTTTGTTCAGCAACACTCCCCAGGACCTTACCATTGAGTGTATAAGTCCTGCCCTGATTTGCCTTTCCAAAATGCAGCACCTCATGTATATATCTAAATGAAACTCAATGCCATTCCTCTGTCCATTGGCCCATCTGTTTAAGATCCCATTGTACTCTGAGGTGACCTTCTTTACTACACCTCTAATTTTGGTGTATTCTGCAAACTTACTAATCATACCTCCTATATTCACATTCAAATCATTTATATAAATGACAAAAAGCAGTGGACCCAGCACCGATTCTTGTGGCACACCACTGGTCACTGGTCTCCAGTCTGAAAAGCAACTCTCCACCAAGACCCTTTGTCCTCTACCTTCGAGCCAGTTCTGTATCCAAATGGCTAGTTCTCCCTGTATTCCATTTGATCTAGGTAAAAACAATGACTGCAGATGCTGAAAACCAGATTCTGGAGTAGAGTGGTGCTGGAAAAGCACAGCAGTTCAGGCAGCATTAGAGGAGCAGGAAAATCGACGTTTCGGGCAAAAGCCCTTCATCAGGAATACAGGCAGAGTGCCTGAAGGGTGGAGAGATAAATGAGAAGAGGGTGGGGGTGGGGAGAAAGTAACATAGAGTACAATAGGTGAATGGGGGTGGGGATGAAGATAATACATCAGGGAGGAGGGTGGGGGAAGGTAGAAAAGAGTACAGTGGGTGGATGGGGATGGGATGAAGGTGATAGGTCAGAGAGGAGGGTGGAGTGGATAGGTGGAAAAGAAGATAGGCCGGTAGGACAGGTCATGGGGACAGTGCTGAGCTGGAAGTTTGGAACTGGGGTGACGAGGAAATGAGGAAACTAGTGAAGTCCACATTGATGCCCTGGGGTTAAAGTGTTCCGAGGCGGAAGATGAGGCGTTCTTCCTCCAGGCGTCGGGTAGTGAGGGAGCAGTGGTGAAGGAGGCCCAAGACCTCCATGTCCTTGGCTGAGTGGGAGAGGGAGTTGAAATGTTGGGCCACAGGGTTGATTGGTGCGGGTGTTCCAAAGATGCTCTGCTAGGAGGCGTCCAGTCTCCCCAATTTAGAGGAGACCACATCGGGAGCAACGGATACAATAAATGATTGTATGTGGATGTGCAGGTAAAACTTTGATGGATGTGGAAGGCTCCTTTAGGGCCTTGGATGGAGGTGAGGGAGGAGGTGTGGGCGCAGGTTTTGCAATTCCTGCTTCCTGAGGTGATGAGGTCCTGTATGGTCTGGGAGATGATGGTTTGGTGATTGGGTGTGGGGTCATCGTCGAGGGGGCGGGAGGAGGAGGTGTCCTTGAGTTGGCATCTGGCTTCAGCGGTGTAGAGGTCAGTGCACCAGACTACCACTGCACCCCCTTTATCTGCTGGTTTGATGGTGAGGTTGGGATTGGAGCAGAGGGAGTGGAGGGCTGCGCGTTGTGAGGGTGAGAGGTTGGAATGGGGAGGGGGGTAGACAGGTTGAGGCGCCTAATGTCTCGGCGGCAGTTGGAAATGAAGAGGTCGAGGGCGGGCATGGGGTGTCCAGGTGGATGGAGTGTGTTGGAGGCGAGGTGAAGGGGTCCTCGGAAGGTGGGCTGGAGTCATGATTGTGAAAGTAAACTCGGAGACTAATCTACCATGAGGAACCTTGACAAATGCCTTGACAAATGTCCATATAGATCACGGCCACCGCTCTGCCCTCATCAGTCCTCTTTGTTACTACATCAAAGA
This sequence comes from Chiloscyllium plagiosum, assembly GCF_004010195.1. Taxonomy (NCBI): domain Eukaryota; kingdom Metazoa; phylum Chordata; class Chondrichthyes; order Orectolobiformes; family Hemiscylliidae; genus Chiloscyllium; species Chiloscyllium plagiosum. Next base: position 30,007,781 of record NC_057731.1, on the reverse strand, counting down.
AATCAATCAAGTTAGTGATACACAATTGCCCATGCACAAAGCCATGTTGACTACCCCTAATCGATCTTTGCCTTTCCAAATGCATGTAATTCCTGTCCCTCAGGATTTCCTCCAACAACTTGCCCACCACCGATGTCAGGCTCACTGGTCTATAGTTCTCTGACTTTTGTTTATCACCTTTCCTAATCAATGGCACCACATTAGCCAACCTCCAGTCTTCCGGTACATCACCTGTGACTATCAATGATACAATTATCTCAACAAGGTACCCAGCAATCACTTCCCTAGCTTCCCACACTTGATCTAAGGTACACTTCATCAGGTCCTGGGGATTTATACACTTTGTGTTTTAAACTGTCCAGCAGCTCCTCCTCCATAATATAGACAGTTTTCAAGATGTCACTATTTGTTTTCCCACATTCTATATCTTCTATATCCTTCTACACAGTAAATGCTCTTGCAAAATACTCATTTAATATCTCCCCCATCTCATTTGGCTCCACACGTAGGTGCCCTTGCTGATCTTTAGAGGGCATTGTTCTCTCCCTAGTTACCCTTTTGTCATTACTGTGTTTATAAAATCCCTTTGGATTCTCCTTAATCTTATTTGCCAAAGCTATCTCATGTGCCCTTTTTGCTCTCCTGATTTCCCTCTTAATTATACTCCTACTGCCTTTATACTCTTCCAAGGATTCACTCGATCTCTGCTGTCTATACTTACCTTATGCTTCCTTCTTTTTCTTCACCAAAACCTCAATTTCTCTAGTCATCCAGCATTCCCTACACCTATCAGCTTTGCCCTTCACCCTAACTGATTTTGGACTCTCATTATCTCATTTTTGAAAGCTTCCTATTTTCCAGCTGTCCCTTTGCCTGCAAACATCTACCCCCCAGTCAACTTTTGAAAATTCTTTCCGAATACTGTCAAAATTGGTCTTCCTCCAATTTAGAACTTTAACTTTTAGATCCGGGCTATCCTTATACGAAAATAAGGCAGGGCAAAGCAAACCGAACCAACAAAGTCTGTAACAGATGCAGTTTTTCTCAATGTTTGTAAAGCATGTTCCAAAGGCCAAGCCAGACCCTAGAACAGGTGACTGACAAGAAGGTACAGCACTTCAACACAGACAGCACTTAAAGTGTTAGAAGGTGTACAAATGTAAAAAATAATCAGAGATTCAGAGTCAACCTAGCAAAAGGCAAATTTCAGAAGATGACCAAGCTTTTCACATGAGTAACCTCACATATCTTGTCAATGGTATAAGGCAACAACGGCTTTTACAACCATTAATATATTCATGTGTTCTGAAAAGGCTGGACAACTCACAACAATGACTTGGGAGCTAGTGCCAACGTATTACTGCTACGCATCTTGAAAGACATATACATGGATAGGATTATTGAAATTGTACCCAGTTGCAGTTGCGTAGCTGACGATATTATAATCATGAACAAGACAAAGGTAGAGCTTGACCACAGCCTTCATCTACTAATGTCAGCAACAAAAAGATAGGATTATGTATTTAACAGCGCAATGTGTCAGGTCAGTGTTAGCTAGATAAAGGTCTTCAAGGGCATTTATTGTGCTTATAGATTCTGTCCAGGTAAAATTAAGGATGTTAAACTAACATTGACACCACAGGATAAAGAGGATTAGTGAGATTGACTTAGATTTTTTAAATTTGCTCAACTGCAAATGAGTGCACCACTAAATCAATCTCACCAATCCTCCTTATCCCGTGAGGTCAACGTTAGTATGTCTGCCTGTCAAGGTGCAAGGATATGACTTTAAAGTGAGATATAAGCCAGGTGCCAGGACAATTACATTTGACACGCTCAGCAGAGTACTGAATCTGTACAAACATAATCAAAATATTCTTGATCTGACATGTTGTTGCTCTTGACTGCAGTTGAAGATTTCTCAAGATTGGTCTGTTATACTTTGGCTTACACTTTGGCCAGAGCCAATGTGAACAGTTGCAATAGGCACCCCTAAGCTGAGTATCTACAAATGTTGCAAAAGGTCATTATCGTGGACTTTCCTGTGTGACAATGCTGCCCCTTTAACTGCTGCTGGGGAGGAAGATTCCCTGATGCAACAGAGGTTTTCTGACTGTCTCTCTGACATGTCTCCTGTAAGAATCTGTGCTTGTATTTACCTTTATGCCAAGGGGTATGTTTATGGGATGTTGCAGGAAATTGGAATAGCATCCCGAAATTGCAATAAAGTCGCTTGGGTTTTCAGATAGGTGAAGTTTTTCTGCATTTTGCTTGTGTTTCATTTGGTAGTCTGTAAATAAATTGTGTTTTGTTTAAAACTGAGTGGTTTGACCAGCTGCATCACTTCTGGAATATCCACCCTACACCTGTTTAAAACAATTAGAAAGGCTAGGATCTGGGCTACCTTCTTGAAATGTTTTGAGGGGGTCTGGCCTGGTCCATAACACCTGACAGTATTAGGGAAGTACCTGAGAGGAATTGTTCATTTTGGCCATACAGGGATGAACTTAGTATATTATGTCAAAACATTTTCAAGAGCAAACTAATCTTAATACAAAACATTGTGTCAAGATATCATATCAATGTGACATCGGGGCAAGATAACTTAGCAACACAATGAGAGCAACCATCATTGATACAATGAGCACTATTTCCAGTTTATTCAATGTTCCAGATAATATACTCTCTGACAACAAACCATAGTTCACTGGCAAACTGTTTCAAGATGTGTATTAAGTGGAGAGTTATCCATATCACATCACTGTATAGAATGTATTGGACAGGGTGTAAGTTTGCTCGCTGAGCTGTAGCTTTCATATCCAGACGTTTCATTACCTGGCTAGATAACATCATCAGTGGCGACCTCCAAGTGAAGCGAAGCTGTTGTCTCCTGGTTTCTATTTATATGTTTGTCGTGGATGGGGTTCCTGGGGTTTGAGATGATGTCATTTCCTGTTCGTTTTCTGAGGGGTTGATAGATGGTATCTAGATCTATGTGTTTGTTTATGGCGTTGTGGTTGGAGTGCCATGCCTCTAGGAATTCTCTGGCATGTCTTTGCTTAGCCTATCCCAGGATAGATGTGGGTGTACTGTACCTTTTAGAGAGTTAAAAGCAACAGAGCTACCTGACAGAACCAAGTGTTCTGAAAAAAAAAGTAACATTTGGTCGAACAACTCGATTAGCTGGTTGCCTGGAAATGACAAAACAGATTTGAATTAAGCCAATCAGTTTAAATTGTACCATAAAAAATAGCAACTCCAATCCAGTTTGAATTTAGTATATTGACAATGTTAAAAGCCAATGACACAATCCAATGCTTTGGGGTATAAGACTGGAGAAAATTGAACAGTTGAGGGGAGAACTGACAAGCTACTGTCTGAAAAATAGCTCTCTTAAAGGTACCTTTATCGATCAGTAACCTGTGAAGCAGAATCCCCAAGAAGAAGAAAAGAAGACAGGAATACAGAGAAAACCGAAAGCTGCCTGGTTTGATTTGTAAATCTTAATTGGGAGTTTTATTGGACGAGTATTGTGGAAGGGGAGAATAAAAGATAGGTTAGAGGAAGGAGTTGTAAACAGTTGTTAGTTAATTATTCTCTGTTATACTTTAAGAAATAAAGTTGTTAATTTTTACTTTAAATAGTTCTTGGCATCTTGAATTTTCACAGGTTACTGCACGGTATTAATCTTTTCTGCGTTGCTGGGTTAGAATAAGCAGGAGGGTTTACCCCACATCATAAATGTTGTTCATTTGGATTTTCAAAAGGCTTATTACAAAGGCCCACATAGGAAATCAGGGTGTACAATGAAAGTACCTGAGATCAGGGGGTAGTGCATTGTGATGAATAGCTGTAGGAGGGTACAGAGATTTAGACTGAGTCGGCAAATATATGACATATGCACTTTAATGTGGATCAATGCAAGATCACACACTTTAGTACCAAAAGCAGGAGGTAGGTTATTACCTGAATGGCTTTAAATTGAGAGAAGAGAATGGGCAATGTGACTTGCCTCCCCTAATGCACAAAGAGAATGAGGAGGAATACTCTTATTATTGTCAGTGACATTTAGTGGCAGCATCCAGCAGTTTTAAACAAGGTTAACAGAGAACAGTGCACACTTCTCCAGAGAGGCAAATGGTTATCAGATCAGGATGAGTTGTTGAAGGATTTTATTGAGAATTGAAATGTTAGTCTTGTAAATTGTTGATCTATTTTGTACAATTTGACAGTACATACCTATGTATTGTCATATATTTCTGTTCAGGATAAGCTTTTATCTTCGGAAAAATGGGAGACTGTTGTGCTTTGTCTCATAGTCAGTATGTAAATCCAGCTTTAAAACACATACTGATATCATCACCGCATCATAACATGTTGGGGAGGATGTAATGGTCTCATTCTCCACCTTATCTTTAATCACTTGAAGCATTATGTGTTACAGGAACCATGCTTCTCAGATGTAAGCTAATTGGTTAATATTAGTTCATATACCTATATGCCTGAGGGATACTGTGTAATGTTTGTAATAATAGTTAATTGTAATAAGTCACTTAGATTCTTCAATATATGATATCCATACAAAGTTTCTTCTGTCACAGGAGATAGCATAAGAATTGTTGCCATCAGGTAAAATTTCCCTAGAGGAGACAAATTCACACTAATTGCCATTTCACTTATTAATCTCTATTGCTGTCACATTATTTGGACTCGATTGCCCTTTAATTTTTCCTTTGTAATTGCTTTGAAAATGCAGGGCTGCTTATTGATATACATTTTGTTATTGAGACTTTCATGTTCTGCTGGAAAAATATTAACGTAGAATATGAATGTAAAATGCAATTTGTTTTCTGCATTTAAAGATGTGTTCTGTAAGGCCAAACTTATTATAAAAAAAACTAGCCCACACTCCACTCATAGTATATTTCTTATGCTTACTTCCAAATTTACACATATTTTCCTGATAACCTGCACTTGTCTTAAAGACAAGTAGAAGATTTCTCCTCACAGTGAATTGCATTTCAATAAAATTCTGACGTAACTAAAGATTTTTTGAAAATAATCATATTGTGGAAGTCTCACTTTGTCAGTCAATTAATTTAGAAGAATTTGTTAATGGTTTAAATGTGCATGCTAAATTATTCTACATTATATGCATGCAGACCTACTTTCAAAACTGAACGTATAATTTTATGCTCCAACTTTCAAAAGATATGAGTACTTAGAAGGTCAACTGTTATCTTACATTTGAGACCTCTGTGGAAAAAAAACACTATATTTATCAACAGTAAATGTTAAGGAAATAACAACAATCTTCCCATAAGAGCAGTAATTGTGCAGAACTTTTCTAAAACTTCTGTCAGTGTTGTATTAATAAATAACTACACATTGCAACAAAGGCAGAAATAGTTATAACAGCAAATAGCACATTCTCTGAATATTGAGTTCTAAACTTGTCTTTTCATGATTTGTGGGTCTGTCACTGAAAGTATTTTTCAATGTCATTGCCAAAGCCCATGCTGTCACTAACATGGTCAGCTAGGGAATAGGACACATAACACAAGGATCTTAGAATTAATAGGTGCTGTTGCAAGTGGCAAAGGTGATAAACTACTATTTAGCGACTAGTAGCATAACGTTGCTGCAGGACATTATTATGAAATAATGTTGTTTTGTCAGATTTTAATCATGCTTCAAACAATCTGTTTCAATATTTACATTACAATTTTGAGACAGGGTCTTTCAGGGTTGATTGAAGCTTTGTTTCTTTTGTTGGTTTCCAAGGTTTAACGTGAACAAACTGATTTTAAAGTTGCAACCTGATGTCTCAATGTTAAGTACTTTTCACTGTGGCACAGTTGTTGTGGCTGGAAGCAGTCAATATGTGCTGGGACTGTTCAGTCATGAGTCACCTGCTTAGAATGGGATTATAATTTCATACCAATGACCTATAGTCATTCAACAACATTTTTTGTTGCCAATATGTTGAGCCTAGAATCACCAGCATCTTTGTGCACGTGGAGAGGAAGTAGATGAGTTAACCCTTTCACTGCTGAATTGCCAAAATACTTTTCAGCTTGCTTATAAAGTTTATTTCATAGTGAACTCTTCAAAAATGCTTCTAATAATTTTACTGCCAAAGTATAATCTTTGATAGACTATGCCTGAAGTTAAACCTAAAACTCTCAAAATAAACAAGTTTCAAACAGTGTAGAAATCAAAGGAGATGGTACATGTACAGAGGAGACAGTCCAATGAGATAAAAGGAACAGCAATAAGAGGAAGAATTTTCAGCATAACTAAAGCTATAAAGGTTGCAATGAGACAACAGAAGGGATATTATCCTCAATATAATATAGAAATAAGCTGACTGTGGAAAGTAGAGAGGTTTAAAAAAGAGAATAAGGGATGAAGGCAGAATATAAGAATGGATTACTGGCTGACATAAATGGGAATTCACAGGTCATTTATAAACACATAAACAAAGACATAATTAAACAAGAAGTGTAGCTTATTTCTCCTCGCTAGGAGAAACGTTCAATTGTAGTACTATAAGAGCAGGGAATTTTATGGGAACTGAACTTTTGTTTTATGTTCAAGGAATGTGAACATTGCTGGCTAGGCCACCATTTTTTTAATCTATCCTGAATTGTCCTTAAGGAAGTGGTAAGTTGTCTTCTTGAAATACTGCAGCCTTTGGATGTAGGGACAACCACAATGTTGCTACAATGGAATTTCTAGGATTTTTGACACAGAAACAGTGAGGGAATAGCAATATGACTCCAAGCCAGGACGTTGGAGGAGATTCAGCAGATGTTGATATTCACATGCACCTGCTGTCTTTGTTCTTCTAGGTGTTGAGGTTGTGGGTTTGGAATGTGCTGTCAAAAGAGGCTCAGGAGTAACTGCAGTGCATCTTGTACATTGTAAATGTGTCCTAGAGGTAAAGGCAGTGAAGTATGGTGCCAATCAGTGTGCTGCTTTGATTTGGATAGTGCCAAGCTTCTTAAATGTTGTTGGAGCTGTCAACACAGTCAAGCAAATAGAGAATGAATAAAAATAACTGAAGAGGTATGCTTAATAGGTTGGCAGTTCTCAGAATAGAAACATTTGCCAGTCCGGATGGAGTCTGTCTTAGGTTGCTGAGGGAAGTAAGGGAAATTACTGTAGTTCTGGTCACAACCTTCCAATTCCCCTTAGATAAGGGAATAATGCCAGAGAACATGAGGATGGAAATGTTACACGTTTACTTAAAATCAGGAAAGGAATAATTCTGTCAATTACAGACAGTCAGCCTTTTAAAACAAAACTCATGGGATATGAGAGTGGTTAGTAAGTACAGCATTTATTCCCTCCGTAATATATTTCCCTCCCCACCCCTTTCCGCCTTCCGCAAAGACCGTTCCCTCTGTGACTACCTGGTCAGGTCCACGCCCCCCTACAACCCACCCTCCCATCCTGGCACTTTCCCCTACCACCGCAGGAACTGTAAAACCTGCGCCCACACCTCCTCCCTCACCTCTATCCAAGGCCCCAAAGGAGCTTTCCACATCCATCAAAGTGTTACCTGCACATCCACTAATATCATCTATTGTATCAGTTGCTCCCGATGCGGTCTCCTCTACATTGGGGAGACTAGGCGCCTCCTAGCAGAGCGCTTTAGGGAACATCTCAGAGACACCCGCACCAATCAACCAAACCGCCCCGTGGCCCAAAATTTCAACTCCCCCTCCCACTCTGCCGAGGATATGGAGGTGCTGGGCCTCCTCCACCGCCGCTCCCTCACCACCAGACGCCTGGAGGAAGAACGCCTCATCTTCCGCCTCGGAACACTTCAACCCCAGGGCACCAATGTGGA